>NC_132866.1:1564299-1794299 GCF_048164855.1 Canis lupus baileyi
TGGGACCAGGACCCGGACCCTCCCGGTGAGGCCGCTAGAGCCACGAACAGAGAAATCTACGCCTCAACAATCAGGCTGCAAGAGCTCCCCACCCAGGGGGGACACCCTGTGAACCAGCCCTGACGACCGCTGGGCGAGCTCGGGAACAGCCCCCCGCCCCCCGTCCCCACCCGCGCCCCAGGAAGCTGGAGCCTTCACGTGGCCCCCTGCTCACGGCGGGGTCGGCGCGTTCGCACCGGCCGGGCCTTGGGGCAAGAACGGGGTGGCCGGGCAGGGGCGCCGGGGACCCGAGGACAGCAGGGCGCCGCTGTGGGCAGGGGGAGCTCCGGGGCCACCCAGGGGGAATCACTCCGGAGGCGCAGAGACGCTTCCCGCCGAATGAGAACACAAGTGCTTCTGTCGCCGAAAAAAACCCGTCTTCATTAAAACATCACAAGACTGTTTCCGGAGCCTGAGGAACAAGGACACGGTGCGCAGCAGGATCCGGAGGTCTCCCCGCATAGACTGTCCAGGTCCAAGGGCCCTGCAGGCAAAGATGTCATCGTCCCAGACCGTGGTCAGGAGGCAAGCTCCGGGTCAGCCTTCCTGAGCCACTGGAACCATAGCTCCCGCAGGTGGTCCCACAGCCCCTGACTGGGGGCAGCAGGGACACCAGACCCCCCACGGCTCGGCCTGGGGACAGGCCCTCAGCGGGGAGGCAGCCCTGGCCTCCGAGGGCCGCAGTCCGGTGGGGACACAGACACGATTCCCATCACCACACAAAGGACGGTGGAGGTCTCAGTGTGACAAGTGCTAAGAAGGGAAGGCTCCCAGGGTTGTAGGGGGAGGGGGCGGGAGGGGACAGATCTAGGCTGGGGCTCTGGGGTTAGGAAGTCTCTGTGGAGTGGCACCTGGGCGAGGCCCCTAGGATGAGCTGGCGACGGTACAAAGGATGGTCTGTTGGCGGAGCAGACATGAGGGCAGACAGCATGTGCAAAGGGCCTGTGGCAGGAAGGCCAGTGGGGTGGAGCCACAGCTGGTCTGTGATGAGGCTGGACTGGTTGGGGTCTCTCTGGACAATTATAATGTGAGGGCAATAGCTTTCTGGCTGAGTTTTTAAATAAATAAATTGTACTTAGAGTCAGGTCATCGATAGAAATTTTGAGGTCAACTATAGTTTTAAAAGTAATTTCGTTTTACCATTCATATATGGTAATCTTGGTTAAGGGTTTAATCAAAATGTGGAGGAATTCAATTATTTAAAAAAAAAAACGTGCATTTTGGGTTGCTCCAGGGGATAGAAAAATCTCATTTAAAATATCCAACTTTAATAATATAAAAATAAGACTATCCCAGTAATTACAGAAATCATATTTAGCAACCGGTTTAGTGTATTTTTAAATTTTATTGTGACGGAACATTTCCTCCATTCATTATGCTCGGGGAGACGCTTGTCAGAGGCTGTGAGAAAGACATTTCTTCTCGCCTCCAGACTATTTCGGGGCCCAGGCTGAGGCCCCCCTGGAAGGAGCCAGCCTGTGAGTCAGAGGGTGACCCGTTCAGAGATGGGGGTGCTCCTTGCGACCTGAGTGCAGGGGGACGCTCCTCAGGACAGGTGGATGAGTGAGGCTTGACGTCCAGAGACTTCCACACGAAAGAGGAAACATCTCACCATCGTTTGCACCAGATGAATAAAATGGTCAAGGAAAAATGAGTTTAAAATTGGCATCTCTTAAAATAAATAAATAAATATATAACTGAATAAAATAAAACAAATAAAATTGGCATTTCTTTCCAATTTAAAAGCTTTAGAGATTGGGGTCCTAAACCTTGTGTGAGGGAGACAGCCCGGGGCCAGCACCCAGAAAGCCCGAGCCCCCTGCCTTGACCCAGACCCCGGCTCCCAGTTGGCCAGCCCTGGTGCGGTCGGGGAAAGGGGGCCAGCTGGGAGGGCTGACCCCCACGTCTCCAAGGCTGGCCCGTCGGCGCCAAAACAGGAGCACCAGTGGATCTGGGGACCCCTGGGGCAGAGGGCGCAGCAGGAAGAGTTCCCGTAAGACAGAGGCCTCGTCCACACGACGGAATTGCCCGGAAGCCTGGAAAAGCTGGCGTCTGGGTCCACCAGGAACAGGTGGGTCAGTCCCCGGGAAAGGGACTTGGGTGTCAGCATTTGGGGCTCCTGCAGCTCACGCTGAGCCGGCTCGTGGAGGTCACACTGGAGCTGGGGCTGAGGGGGTGCAGGGCACCAGGTGGAGAGCATGGGGGGTGCAGACTCCAGAGCCTCCCTCCTTCCTGGGAAGTGTTTCCTGGAGACACGAACCAGAGATCTGCTTGCGGGAGGCTGCCCGGGGGGGGGGGCATCCCTGGGAGGGGGGACAGGCGGGGGGGACAGGCCAGGAGGCCAGGCAGGGGGGGACAGGCCGGAGAGACAGGCCAGGGGTGACAGGTGGGGGGGGCAGGTGGGGGGAACAGGCTGAGAGGGGACAGGCTGGGGGGAAAAGGCTGAGGGGGGACAGGCTGGGGGGAACAGGCTAAGGGGGGACAGGCTTGGGGGGACAGGCGAGGGGAACAGGCTGGGGGGACAGGGCAGGGGGGACAGGTGGGGGGGCAGGTGGGGGGAACAGGCTGAGGGGGGACAGGCTGGGGGGACAGGCTGAGGGGGGACAGGCTGGGGGGAACAGGCTGAGGGGACAGGTCGGGGGGACAGGCTGGGGGGACAGGTAGGGGGACAGGCTGGGGGGACAGGTGGGGGGACAGGCTGGGAGGACAGGCCAGGGGGAGAGGCTGAGAGGGGACAGGCTGGGGGGACAGGCTGGGGGGACAGGCGGGGGGACAGGCCAGGGGAATAGGCTGAGGAGGCTCCAGGCCAGTGTCCTGCACAGAGACGGGGTGTCCCAGGGGGAGAAGCAGCACGGGGCACCAAGAGGCTCCCCTGAGCGGGGGCACCAGGACCCGGCGAGGGACGAGGCCATGTACCCTGGCCACGTGGTCGCTGCTGGGCAGGGGCTCTCCTGGTCCGGAAGTGAGAGACTTGGGGTGGTGCAGTCGGCCTGGCCCCGTGACCCCACAGGGTGCCCGTAGGCTGCTAAGACTGAAGTGCAGCGTCAGGAAAGGCTAGAACAGGACACGCAGTGTCCACAGGGTCCGCACCACAGTCTCCCTAAGCAGCCTGGGCCAAAGGCTAAATGACGGGAGCTACACATGGGGACGGCGCCCCAGGCACGGAACGACCCGAACCCAGGCCCAGCGCCCCAGAGGTGGAATGTGGGAAGGGACAGCTCAAAGGAAACAGCAGAACTGCTGGAAAGATGAAAATGCCCGCAGCTGGAGCCCCAGAATGAGGAAGTAGAGTCCAAGGGGAAAGCTGAATTCAGCGAGATGCAGGGCGAGCCACGGGGGAGGCCGGGGTGGCTGGAGCCTGGGGGACCGAGTCCTTGGGGGGCGCTTCCAGGAGAAGGGCCCCGGGAACGCGCTGCGGCCCGGGAGCACGGGAAGGGGGCAGGAGGGGCACGTCCGGAGCCCCCCGGGGGCGTCCACGGCCGGGGTTCGCGGGGTTCCCTGGACATTGGGGGGATCACACCTTAGAAACAGCTGCTCCAGGCTCGCTCTGAAACAGGACGGAGTCAACGACGGGTGGAACGGGCAGATGTATGGCCAACTCTTACCTCATCACAAACACAAAATTTAGCTTCCAACAGAAATAGACCGAAGTGTAAAAGCGTAAAAACATCACATTTCTGGAAGAAAACGTAGGAGAAAACCTTGCATCAGGCAAATACTTCTGATTCACTCTTCATCATAGGTGGGAATTGGCAAGTTGGCGTCATCGACGTAAAAGCTTCTGCTCCTTGTCCGGGATCACTGCAGGGGGAAACAGTCACCATGTGCCGTTGACAAGCTGCTTGCGGGCGGCTCGCAGAAAGCCCTTCCGTGGAGAATGTGAAAATCATGTGCCCGTGGCCTCACCAGCCCCGGGAGACGGTGCCCTTACAGGGTTATCTGTCACGGCTCTGGAGGCTGCAAGACAGAGACGGGGCACCGCGGGGTCTGGTGCTCGGGGTCGGCCCCCCGCGGGCTCCCGGACGGCTGTCTCCTCCTCCCGTGCTCACGTGGTGGTGGGAGACCTCTGCTCTCCTCATCCCCCAGCAGGGAGCTGATCCTACTCCTCCCCACCTCCCCACCTCCCCACCTCCAAGCACCATCACTGCGGATGGATTTAGGGCACGTCATGCATGAATCTGGGGATGGGGAGACTCATCCGGGGGATGCTCCGTCCGTGGCAACCTAATTCCCAACAGGCAAAACACGGACTCTCCTCAACAAGAAGGTACCTGGTGAGCGACAAACCCGTTGGAAGAGCCACGTCGGGAGTCCTCGGGGGAAACGAGAAGTAAAACCACGACGAGCGTCCTTGCATCAACGTCGCGGCGAACCTCAAACTGTTCTAGAAACCAAAGTCCGTTAAAAACAACAGCGCGGGGAGCTGCCGTTATCCTTCCTCGGGAAGAGCTAAGCAAGACGCTCAATGACAGGCCCCGGCAACGTGAGAACGGGGCCAACTGGAAGCCCCGAGGGGCAGTTTCTTACAGACTCAGACTCGCACTTGCCCCACCCCGCACCCCAAATCCCACTCCTTGACACCTGCCCAAGAGAAAGGACGACTTCAGGTCAATACTTGTGCATGTTTGTCCGTGTCCACTTCGCTCGTCATCCAATGTGTTTCAACACGAGAGTGATAAACAGGTTTTTGAATAGTATTGGGCAATAAACGTGAGGAGGGTACCGATTTACACGGCCACGTGCAAGAGCCTCAAGACCAGGCTCTTGGCATAAGGAGGCCAGACCCAAAACCGAACATACTGCGCACGTCCACCTGTATGTGTTGGGAATTCTAGAAGAACGAAACCATTGCTCGGAAACAGAGACGGGTCAGTGGCTGCCTGGGTGCCGGGGCGGGAAGCCTGGCCGGAGGGGACCTGAGGGCCTATAAGATGATGAAAATGTACATATTTGTCAAAACTCATCAAACCACGGAGTTAAAATAAGTGCATTTTACAATATGTAAATGGTTCTTCAGTACCCTTGAGTTAGAGTGCCATGTGGTGCCACCCTACAAAATGCTTAAGATCACGATAGTAAATAAAATCGCGTGTTTGAGGACATCTAGGGCAACCCTTCGATGCCTCTGGTGGGAATGCAAATTAGTACAACTCTTAGAAATCCGTGTGGCCTTTCTACCAAACTGGAAACCGCATGTAATGGGCCGGATCCTCTCCCAGATAAGGAGCCAACAGAGAGGCACACGCATGTCCGACAGAACACGCACCCGGGAATGTTCACGGCAGCGTTACCGGCCGCGGCCCAAACCCAGAGCAGCCCGGATGCCCTTCGGTGGTGGGAGGGGTCGCAGCACAGTGCCGGGCAGCACCTGCACCACGAGAATGTGTGGGGACCCAGGTCAACACCACAGACCCAGTTCTGGTCGTCGGAAGGCGGACTCAAGCGTGTACACCCTGCGCGACTGCAGGTGTTCAGACCCCGCACCCGGCAGGTGGGCTCTGTGCAGCCGCCGGTGAGGATCGGGGTGCCGGGGTGAAGGGGCGGGTGGTGACGGGGTCTTGCCAACGTGGCTGTCTCCTGACCTGGCTGCAGCCACCCGGAGGGTGCCCCGGCAGCGTCCATCCTGCTGCACTTGCATGGTTTGTGCAAAGGGTTTACATTGAGGGTCAAAAACAGAAACATGAATGTTCCAACAGAATAATGGACAAAATATTTTATGGGAACTGAAGAAATACCAGGGGGGCTGAGAAGGTGTGAGGAGCCTGAGTGGGCTGCCGGCAGGGCTGGGGGTCGAGCGCGGGGACGGGACACCCGGGCACAGCCTCCTCCGCCGTGATGGACGTTTGACGGATTTGTCACTAGCCTTTTTGTAGAACAACTGGCGCGTTTGCTGGGTGTGCGCCCTTGAATATGCAGAACCATCTCATGTCTGATCCTGGGAGCGACCCTCGGCGGGGAGACCCCCTTTATGGGTCTTTCACCAGCCCACGTGGCGTTCACCGGCTGTGTCACCGCTCGGTTGACAATAAACAAAATAAATTCAGCAAAGGGAAGGGACACAACCTCATCCAAAATCAGTCGCTCCCGTTCACGTCAGTGACAGAAGGAGCTGGAAAGACAGAGCCTGCGTGCCATCGGGGTCGGTCCAAACAGCCTGTGCTTACAGGGGTGCAGGGACAGGTGGATGGAGGTGGGGAGGCCCCCACGCAGCGGGAGGAGGCGGCTGCCTGGGCCGCCTGGAGGCCCCCGTGTCCGCACAGCAACGCCGCTCACTTTGCTCATCCTCCGGCTTTGCAGCGTCTTATTTTACAGAATGTGCTCTCGAAGCTTAGTCTGTGCGTTAGGAAGTGATGAGTTATTTGTCAGAAAAATAATTCGAAAGCGGACCGCCCATGAAGGAACCTGACGTCAATCACCGTTTTTCTGCAGAAGCCTCCGTTGACTCAGAGCTGATGATGCTGAATGCCGCCCGGTGCCGGTGCGTCGACCTCTCCGTGCGTGGGACGGTTCCAGCCCGCGAGGCCTGCTGCCTGGTGGGACCGTGTCCGCCTCCCCGCGGCCTCTGCAGAGGGAGAGGCTTGGCGGCAGGGGAGGTGTGCACATGCCCGTGGGGCTCGCCCAGGTGCGCGGCCAGGGAGGCGCAGATGCCACTCGCGGTGATGAAACATCTGATCCCAGGAGGGACGGGAAGGAGCCTTCCTGGCTCGTCCCGGGAACTCCCGTGGGCGGTGTAAGGGCATCCTGTGGGCAACGTTTTGCAGAGGTGTACAGAGGTGAGGACCCCAGCATCCGGCTAAGCCGGGGATCCCGGAAAGCTGGATCCAAAAGTTCAGACTTGGCATCCCTGCCTCTATTTTGGGCTCCGTGTGTGTGTGTGTGTGTGTGTGTGTTTTAAGGACATTGGGTTTTTAATTCTCAAATCTCACAATTACCCAGCAAAGTGGAAGACCTAATTCACGTAATTAGACATTTTGCTGTTTTCAGAGTTGCTACGTCTGATGGTGCCTGTACCTTGCCGCCCTCCCATCACACCGTACGCCGAGCTCGGAGCGCTCGTCCCCGATGGAGGTGAGGGTGTTCCTCGCACCCAGCGTTTTCCCACCCGCCCCACCCCCGCGGCGCAGTGACCTGATTCCCTCCTGCCCGTGTTTTAAGGGACGTGGTCGCAACACCCAGCTGGTTGTGAGGGGGAGAAAGGATGCTCTCTGGGAAAGGAGGTGGCTTACTTTGGGAAAAATCTTATTTCTGATAACGAAGGAACAACGCGTTTAAGACATTTTGGGTTTTCGTGTGTAGACCTCGCTTTCCCACAGCGCTCGCTTTGTGAACCACAAGAAGAAAAAAATTAGCGGGGGCAGACATGATCGTTTAATTTACATGTCAGAAAAGCAGCCAAGAAAACATAGAACAGCTTGAGAATGTGGTGCTGCCAAGTAGCACAGCTTAAAAATTCATTTCAACTTTGCAAAGAAAATATTTCTCCTCCCGCTTCTGCCGAGCGCAGAAGGAGAAGCCCCGGGGAGCCCGCCGGCTGGGTGGCAACGGTGGCAGTCGCCGCGAGGCGCCCATCCGCCCTGGGGAGGTGCAGGCGCGGTGGCCCGGGCGGCCCCGGCACCTTGTGCACGCAGGACGGGGTGGTGGGCAGGTGCTGGCAGCCGCTCTGGGCGTCGGGCGTCCCCGCTGCTGCAGTCCCCGAGCCGCGGGAGCACCTGGCCTCGTCAGCCAGCAGGACAAGTGAATGACGATGACGCCGGGCTTCAGAAGGCGGGCGCTGGTTCACAGACTCGAGGGCCGGAAAAGTCAGATCTGACCACACCGACTGTCAGAGCAGGATCCTGCAGTGATTCCCCAAGAGCGGGAGGCCGCGTCCCACTGGGCGTCGTGTCCCCGAACGCGGGAGGCGCAGCGCTGGGAACTCGGCAGCTGCTCGGTGGCTCAGTCTCGTGAGTAAAGGAGCGACGTCCCGATGCTGACCACAGCGCGGCCGACCCCGGTGTGCACCGCTTTGCGAGCCCCCGCGTCCCAGGCACGGCGCCGGGCCTCAGGCGTCCTCACAACGGAGGAGGAGTCCGGGGTCGGTGCCTCGTGGTTGAGAAGCCTGCAGCAGGTCGCCCTCACAGGGAGAGCCGGGGCGCAGAGTGGGGTCTGCTCGTGCTCCGGGGCCAATGCCTCCCCTCACTCTGGTGTCCTGGGCTTGTAATGCCGCACGTGGATGTGAGCAAACGCTGCTTTTAATGATTTACGTGGAACAGGAGGGGCGGGAGGTGTAAGCGGCAGGAGGCACAGCACACGCCAAGTTTGTGCAGGAAACGGAGGTTTGGGTACGTTTTCCCCCTCACAGATGCCCTCAGTGCCCGTGCTTTGGGTGCACCTCCATCCCCTGGGCACCCAGGGACCCGGGTTCTGCCCCAACGAGGTCCTGGTTTCGGGGAGGCAGCTGGCCCTGGGAAAGGACAAAGCGCGGAGTGACGCACGCATGTGTCAGAGGAACGTTCCCGTCGTTTCGGGAAGCATCAAGGAGGATCGGCCACCTGTGTTTGGGGCGTTCAGACAGACGTCAGCAGGAAGGTGTGCCTGCCCCGGATCTCGAAGGAGCCAGGCCAGGGGAGAGTGGAGAACGCACTGGGGCTTCCAGGAGAGGGACGCCAGGTACAGAGCACGTGGGCGGGGGTGGGGGACCGGCGGGTGGAGGAGTCGGGCCGGTGAAGACACTCGTGTGCACTGTCGGGGACGCCGGGCAGGTGTCAGCCGCTGCGCGGCTGCGACAGGACAGGTCAGGCGTCGCTGGGTGGAAGTCACTCTAGCCCAGAACTCGTGTGGATGACGGGACACGCAAAGGGGAGGTGCAAGCCCCGAGGCAGGGAAACTGGAGAGAATGAGGCTGTTGTCTCACCCGGACTTGGGGGCAGCCAGGTGGACGGGATGGAGGAGCCGCGGGAGGACGGGGCGGATCGAGGAGCATGCACAGGTGGGCAGCGCGGGCCAGGCATGTGCCCAAGATGGAGCGGAAGGTCCGCTGAGGGCTCTTGGGGGCTGGGGCATCCTCCTCCGAGTAGTAGTTCAGGAGGGGGCAGACGTGTAGGCTCCGGGAGAAAGGTAACGAGCTTCGGGTGTTATCTGGAGGCTGGGACTCCGCGGAGCCTGGGGTCCGGGCCCCGGGGGGTCGGGATGCTCTTCTGGGACGCAATCAACGTGTGGCTGAGGTTGCTCGGGGAAGAAACTTCAAGAGGGAATCGGTGGCAGAGGGCGGCTGAGTTTGAGAAAGACCAGAGGGTGAGAGACCACATGAGGTGTCCCCCATGGCGGGGGATTCCAGGGAAGGATCTGGATCAGGGACCCCGGAGAGGAGTAGGTCAAGGAGGGATTCAGTGAGGTACAAGTGGAGAAAAGCCACCAATAGTCGTCACCGTCGGGGTAAAGGTCGGGCTGGGACCCGTCGCCGGGGCTGATCCTGGTGATGGGACGTGTGCAGGCTCTGCATGTCTTCCTGCCTGGAATCCACGTCCGGGCAACAAAAAGATATTTCAAATGAATGAATATGGAAATAAATCTGTCCCCCGGGGAGGATTGAGGTATAAACCGCAGAATCCGTCAACGCTCAGAGAATGATACCAGGTGCGGGTTTGCACGCTTAAGTCCTGAGTCCTGATGAGGCCGTTGGTTCACTCGGCGACAAATGAACCGAGAGCAAATGTTGCCTTAAAAGTGTCAAGATGAGCGCCCCAGGTCATTCGTGAATTTTTTTTATTTTTTTTAAAAAAATTTGGGATCCCTGGGTGGCGTAGCGGTTTGGCGCCTGCCTTTGGCCCAGGGCACGATCCTGGAGACCCGGGATCGAATCCCACATTGGGCTCCTGGTGCATGGAGCCTGCTTCTCCCTCTGCCTGTGTCTCTGCCTCTCTCTCTCTCTCTGTGACTATCATAAATAAATAAAAATAAAAAAAATTAAAAAAAAATTTTTTTTGAATTTTTTTAAATAAATAATTTGCTGGTTTATATAAATCTGCTCGTGAAATTCAAAAACAAAACTGGGCTTCCACCAACAGCCATCAGCTGCTGTCTTTTGTTTGTAAGCAGACAATCTGGCCTTGGGAACACTTGTCTCTTTTGGACAAATACGTCTATCTGTGGAGACCAACTGGGTCGTGACGTGAGGGAGGGAGTTTCTCCCGCAGTCGGCTTCTCTTAGCCTGTTCCAGGTTGGCTTCGCATCTTCACCGACGCCGAGGATTCCCACCAGGATGTGCCCCGGTCCGTGGACACCGCGGATCCTGGGTCCGTGCCCCTGTGGTGTCCCCGCCACCCTTCCCCTCCAGGTCCCCAAGGCCTCAGCCATGCTTCCCAACGGACACATCCTTCTTCTTCCACAAAGATGCTAGGACCCTAGAGACGGGACAGCCCCTCCTCCCCGGGGACGTGGGGACTCAGCCGGGATCACGGCCTGAGATCCCAAGCCCTTGGCTCCCGTTATACCACCACCTCCCGGCGGACCCCCCGGGTTGCAGGATGTGTAGATCCGGAGCCCAGGAAGTCGTAGGGGAGCACGTGCTCCCTCCCCTGCAGGAGCACTCGGGGCAAGAGCGCGAGAAACCAGTGGTCTCTGGAGTCTCTTCCCTGACCTGCAAGTGCCACTTGGCATCCGGACCCTCCTTCAGGTCTTCCCTTTCTCGCCCCCCAGGAACTTCTCCGAACCGAGCGTCCGTGAATCGCATCTTGTCTGAATATTATCGAGCACGTAGAACTGAAATGGAAGAAGCCAGCGCGTGGTGCGTATGATGCTGGAATGTTTCGTTCCCCGTCAGACGCTGGGGAGCCTGAGGTCCGCAAGGACGCCTCCCCTCCTGCCTCCGGGACTGAGCTCCCGCCGGATGTCACTGGGTGCCGCCGCCGACAGGTGAGGCTGCTCCTGCTCGGGTACTGGGGTGGGGCCCTTGGCGGGGCAGGCTGGGGCACCCGGAAAGTGCTGAGGCCCCTCAGCTGCGAGCAGCCGCATGTCCCCACGCAGGGCTCTCCGGACACCCCGTGCCCTCGCCGGTGCAGGCTCTGCAGGGAGCTCTGGCCCCCCGTGTGCCCTGACGGCCGTGGGCATGCCCACGCCTCCCCGATGCCCAGTCCCTTTTTTCCTTCCCAGTAAGCAGACAGAGCACCTTCCTGTGACGCCTCAGGGCGAGGGGGCCACCAGACCAGTTGGGGCGGAAGCACTAAGCGTCCCCCCCAGGCCAGGTGGTTCATCGGTAACATGAGGCCCTCCAGCAGACAGAGGAAGCTCGGTGCTCCCATGAGGCAGCCTCAGGGTCTGGCCTCTGTCTCTGGTCCCCGAGCCACGACGGGAGGGGGCGTGACCCACCGTAGTCCCGGAACCACAGACAACCCTGCACCAACAAGACATGCAACTTGGCTTGCAGGGTCCGGAGGTGGGGACGCGAGTGACCTCACCTGTGCCGACAAATCATCCGCCTTGAGCACTTGTATCTCCCTTTTCGGAGAATCCACCCTTCCGTGCTCCCCCTGTATCCATCTCTCTGTGCTCCCCCTGCATCCGTCCCTCTGTGCTCCCCCGGCGTCCGTCCCTCCTTGCTCCCCTGACATCTGCCCCTCCATGCTCCCCCTATATCAGTCTCTCCATGGTCCCCTGGCGTCCACTCCTCGGTGCTCCCCCCGCATCCACCCCTCGGTGCTCCCCCTGCATCCGTCCCTCTGTGCTTCTCTGGTGTCTGCCCTTCCATGCCCCCCGAGCATCCATCCTTCCATGCTCCCCCGGCGTCCGTCCCTCCATGCTCCCCCTGTATCAGTCTCTCTATGTTCCCCCAGCATCCACCCCTCCGTGCTCCCTGAGCATCCGTCCCTCCATGCTCCCCAGGCGCCCACCTCTGCGTGCTCCCCCGACATCCCTCCGTGCTCCCCCACACTCCATGCTGAGCTCCCGCCTGCTCCTTGCGCTCCTGCCGTCACGTGACCACAGCCCCTCCGTGGCACTTGTCACGCCCTATCACTGCCGCCTGTGTGCACGTCTGCCTGCCCCTCTCCGGCTCCGGCTCGTGCTCCCTAAGGACAGCCACGAGTCTATCTTATTTATTGTTATCGCTCAGCGTGTGTTCAAGGATGTTTGTCCAACGGATGAGTGAATGAAAGCTTTGCAAGGAGAAGAAAAATCGTGTAATGGAAATAACGACTTGCTGATTTATCGTTTATGTGAATTAGGGGTGTTTTATGTTGGGTTTGTTTTAAATGGGGCACACATGTTGTACCACCACTAGAATTTCATTTTAATTAAGCAGACACTTCTGCTGAAGTTGTTCCGGTTTAATCTTTTGATGTCTCGCATCGTTCATGAACGGTCTGCCAGTTGCTCTCTCCTCAGCAGCGAGGACGGCCCGGCTGTCAGGGGCAGGCCTCTGCGCTGGCCTCGAAGTGTCGTCCCCGCCCACGTGGTGAGCCCCCCTCTGCCCGGGGTGCTCTGGGCGGCGGGGATGTGGGCCTCATTCCAGGGTAGCAGACGGGCTGGGAGGGCTGCCGGCGGGCAGAGGCGTCCGCCACACGAGAGGATGGGCTCAGGGGTCGTCGGGGGGCCTGGCCCTGCCCCCGTGAGCCTTGTGTGTACCCGGGCGTCGCTTGTTGGCTTCCGGCCCGTGTCCGTGCCCCACGGGATCCAGGGACAGTCCTTGTCGGCAGCAGCTTAGAGCGTCTTCCTGTGGAGCCATCTACCTGCCACCCTCCTCTGCGAGAGCAGACACACACAGGCACACGGGCACATGCATAGAGACACACATGCACACGTGCACACACACACGCACAGAGACACATATGGATACGTGCACACACAGAGACACGCATGCACACGGGAACACGTATGGAGATGAACACACAGACATACACGTGCACACATGTGTATATGCACAGAGACACATGTGCACATGCCCAGAGACACACACGTGCCCTCACAGAGACACACAGGTGCACACACACACACAGACACACACATGCACACGGGCACACGTAAGGAGATGCACACAGAGACACACACGCACATGCACAGACACACATGAACACATGCACACACACAGAGACACACACATACACACGGGCACATGTACGGAGACACACACACAGACACACATGCACACATGTGCACACACACAGAGATGCACACATGCATATGCACAGAGATGCACGTGCCCACATGTGCACACTCACAGAGATATACACAGGCACATGCATGGAGGCACACATGCACACATGTATATACAGAGAGACACACACGTGCACATGGGCACACAGATGCACATGCCTAGAGACACACACGTGCACACATGTGCACACGCACAGACACACACAGAGATATGCGCGCATGTGCACACGCAGAGAGACATGAGTGCTTACACACGTATGCACACATCGACACAGGGAGCACATGTGTACACGTGCAGACACCGAGATACACATGTGCACACATGTGTGCGCATATGCACACACCAGCATGTGCATATAGACCCCTGCACGCACACAGACCCACCCACACATACACACGCGCATGCCGTCAGGCTCCGAGGACGCCCCGGGGCGGCGGCCTGTCACGGGGCCCCGCGGAGCCACGACCCTGCTGTAGACAGCGAAGCCCAGCACTTCGTCCACAGTTCCTGCCAGGGAGCCACGTATGACCACGCGCCGTGTTCAAGTGCACGCCGTGGCCTGCGGCCTCCGTGCTGTCTTCACGAGGCCCTTGGGCGCCGATGCCGCAATTGTTACTTAATTGGGGGGACGTTTTCTGCTTTGGGGGATTTCGCCAAGTGCCTTTCTTTCTTGACTTCGAGAGAGAAGACACGGGGGCCTGCAGACCGTGCAAAGAGAATCCGCTGCCTTCGGTCAGGGGGACCGCTGGCGCGCGGCCAACAGCTGGGGGAGCGGAGGGGCTCCCTCTGCGCTCAGGCTACAGTCCTGGGCTCGGCGGGCTCCCGTTTTTGCACCGGGCCGCCGCGCGCGGCCGTGAACGCAGCTCATTCAGACACGGGTGAAAATGGACGGGTGCCCATTTGCACGACTCAGTCTTCCTTTTGAAATGAAGGGGTGTCATCTGCCGTTTTATTTGGTGCAAACATTCCAGGGAAAACTGACTCAAACACCTCTGTCAAGTCCTAGGTCTGTGGTCGGGAACACGGAGAGGAAGACAACCCTCAAACTCGGAGCCCCTGCGGGCACGCGGCTTAAGTGCATCGGGGCAGGTGCCCACGGGCGTGCGGAGCGTGCACACCCCTGGCTGAGGCCGTGCGGGCCTGAGCGTGCGAGGCGGGCTGGTGAGGGGCTCCGGCCTGGTGGGAACGTTCTCTCCTCTCTCCCCCAGCCACGGATAACTGATGGCGAGGAAGGGAAGCCGCCTTCACGAGGGGCATCCAGACGGCTAACCACGTCCTCCACGGGCCCGCCTCGTCCCATCTCTCGCTGACGCCCGCGGCGCTTCACCGTTTTGCGCTGCGGAGACCAAGAGACAGGCCGACTGGGAAGCCTGTGATCTGCGGAGTTGCATCCGGACTCTAGACACGAGGGGGCAGGGTCCACCGCCCTCTCCTTTCGGGGCGAACGAGAGATCCCTCGGAGCCGGGGCACGCCTGGTTGGGAGCTGCAGAGCCAGAATCAGCACAATATTTCTTGTTAATGTGAGGATGCAAGCAGTTGTGCTGAGCAGACATATTTCCCCACTGAAAATCTGTAGTAATTGATTTTTAAATCTCCTGTAGAAAATGCTCTCTTTCCCGTCCCTTCCTTTGTTGTCAAGATACTGCTTCATGCGAGCACGTTTCTGATCCTACCCCCTTCTATCTCCACGCAGTAACTAATAGTTTTATCAGAATCTCTTGCCAGGATAGGCCCTCCTATTTCTTCACCCAGACCTTCGTTTGCGCGCAGCGGGCCCACCTGAGCTGAGCTGGAGGGAGAAAGTCAGAGGCCGCCTTTGCAGAATGACAGAGAACCGATGCGCACAGCCGACCGACTTTCAAATGCCTGACAGACGACTGGTAAAGAGGACGGCTCTGTTCACGCAAGATCTCTTACAAAATGAAATACGTTGCATCTTCCGAACACGTCGTAGGCATCTGGGAGCCCACATCTGAAATGATCCGGTTGGTCTCCAAGTGTCGGGTTCCACGCTGAACCTGGTGGTTACAAGGAGCTGCACGTGGGGTTCGCGGTGGTGGCCGGCGTCCCCTGGCCGAGATGTGAGCAGCCGTGCCGCCTCTGAGAGCGCGCGCGTGTGGCCGCAGGGCGGCGGCTGGCATCTTTGATCTGTGATAGTCGTCGTCTGCTCTGGTCCCTGCGTCCGGCTGAGGGCCGGGGTCTGGCCCGGGGTAACTGAGGCCTGGCGCGGGGCTCCGACGTGGATGCAAGCCCGTGATGAGTCAGGGCAAGCTACCAGTTTGAGGAGCACAGAGAAGAAACCCCGAAGAGCTGCATTTTTGCCAAGACGTTAGCCGTGCGCGACAGCGGAGCTCACCTGTTCTTAGAAAGCGTCCCCGCGGAAGGCGCATAAACCCGCGTCGTGTTGACTCACGCTTGGTGCAGCGCTTTAACCGTGCCAGGTACCTGGAACGCCGGCAACTTGTGGGATGGGCTGCCAGTCGTAGGGAACCGCTTGGCCGGTGTTCCCAGGACCTCAGGCCCTGGGACGTCTCGTCTGGGGACGTCTCCGAGTTCCCACTCACCACAGACACAGCCGTGGGCCAGAGAGAGAGCAGTTCGGGGACGGAAGGGCTCATCAGACACTCGGGCCCATGGTCCGGCCTGAGCCGACCATTTCGAGGGGAGGCCCCGGCATTGTGGAGGGAAGGGGCTGGACCACGGTCTTGGGCACACAGATGCGGGTGGGTCGTGGGAGGCCTGGGCTCAGGGTGGATCACAGACAGAGTCCGTCCCCATCCCCGCAAGGCCGTCCGTGGTGAGGCCGGGGAGGCCCAGTGGGGCTGTGTGTGGCTGGAGAGCTTTTCCCACGCTGACTGTCCTCGATTCCCCGCTGACACGCTTCCAGGGGAGGCCTCTCCCCCTGACACTGAGCTCTGAACTGCCGCGGACGGAGATAAACCAATTTGGAAGGAGGGCTATTATCCGGCTACATGGCCAAGGGGAGGAGGGAGGCTCTGGGCTCACGCTGGGAAAATGCCTCAGTAAATGGGAAACTACTGCATCTGGCATGGCTTCAAAGCATTTTCAGCTTCTATTTTAATAAGGTGACATTGGAAATAACCCCAAAGTTCTTTTTAAACACAGAAAATGAAAAATCTCTTCAGATAGTCTCTGCCATAAAAATAAGTCCAAATGTTAGGTGAAGGGGTTCTAAATTATAAACTAGATGCTTCCCGGGCCGCCCTGCGACTCCAAGCCCCAAATTGGTGCCGAGAGCACGATCATTATCTTGGGCCAAGTGCGGAGAGAAGGGCAGAGGAGCCAGGCTGGGCGCCGGAGATCCCTTTGATTTCTGCATCATTAGGTGGCGAGATGGCAGAGCGCAGCACCTGGCCCACGCTCTCGGGGGCCATGAGGTGGGGTCGGAGGAGGAGCCTGCAGTTTCGGGTCTGGGCCGGGCGTCCTTCGTGCACGGTGACCCAGCAGCGCCCATCGCGTTCCAGGTGTGAGGGGCACAGCGGGGAAGGGGGGGTGTTCACACCTTCCCACAAGGAGCACGAGCGGATCCACCCCAAGTCGGCAGCGGCGGCCCAGGTCACACAGCCACGTGGCGACCGTAGGCTCATGAGGGACAGTGACCGCGTGGAGCGGCAGCAGCGAAGCCCCCAGCGTGTTCTGTGCCCGGGCCCTGCCGCGTGCACTCCAGGCACACACACCGAGCACAAGGATGGGGGGCCAGGGCGCCCCGGAGGGAGGGCGCCGTGGGGACAGCAGGCCGGTGTGCAGGTGGACGAGCCATGGGCACACCCAGCACAGCCTGGACGGGGCCCAGGTGAGCATGAGGTGGGGGCAAGAGCTGCCAACCTTCCAGGTGAGACAGGCGCTGCCGGGAGCTGTGGCCCGAGCGGCGCAGGACGTGCTGCTCCCGCAGGCTGGCCGCCGGAAATAATGTCCCATTCGGGTGGTGATGCCAGAGAGTGACGCTGAGTCCTCAGTGACCCTCACGCAGACCCGGGTGTCGAAAGTGGGTTAGTCCGCCCGCCCACGGGTCCTGTGGCTGAGGGCGGGCAGACGGCTGTGTGCACAGGGCTTCAGACTGCGTCACAGTTGTGCCCTGCGTGCTACCCCACGTCTGCCGCCTGCACCCCTGCCACCCCTCCCGGCAGCGGGGCAGGTGGGCAGTGGGGCCAAGTGGGCAGCGGGGCAGGTGGGCAGTGGGGCAGGTGGGCAGCGAGGCAGGCAGGCAGCAGGGCAGGTGGGCAGTGGGACAGGTGGGTAGCTGGCAGTGGGAAGCAGGGCAGGTGGGCAGCACAGCAGGTGGGCAGCAGGGCGGGTGGACAGTGGAGCAGGTGGGTAGCAGGGCAGGTGGGAAGCTGGCAGGTGGGTAGGGGGAAGGTGGACAGCGGGGCAGATGGGCACCAGAGCAGGTGGGCAGCAGGAAAGGTGGTCAGTGGGGCAGCAGAGCAGGTGGACAGTGGGACAGGTGGGAAGCTGGCAGTGGGAAGCAGGGCAGGCGGGCAGCGGAGCAGGTGGGAAGGGGGCAGGTGGGCAGTGGGACAGATGGGAAGCCGGCAGTGGGAAGCAGGGCAGGCAGGCAGCGGGGCAGGTGGGCAGTGGAGCAGGTGGGAAGGGGGGCAGGTGGGCAGTGGGGCAGGCGGGCAGCAGATCAGGTGGGCAGCGGGGCAGGTGGGCAGTGGGGCAGGCAGGCAGCAGATCAGGTGGGCAGCGGGGCGGGTGTGCAGCAAGGCAGGTGGGCAGCGGGACCAGCCTGGCATGAGACAGGGGGAGTGTTCAGCCTTTGTTTCTAACTCTGGGAAGGAGAAAGCAGGACCTGTGTCTGTTCTCAGGTTGAGCCCTAAAAGCTTTGGTTAGGGTGGCGGCCATCTGAGTGGAGCTGTCGTGCCGCTGACGGAACCGAGCACCAGTCTGGGTGTCCCCATGGAGGTCCTCTGTGGCTGAGGGCAGCACACAGCTGGTCACGCTTCAAGATGCGGGTGGGCCTCGTGCCGTCAGGTGAGGGCCTTTAGGACAAAAACAGGTTTCCCGGAGAAGGAATTCTGCCTCGAGACTGCAGCGTCTGGTCTTGCGGGGCCCTCAGCCTGCCCCGCGAATTGGAACCGGTCGGCTCTGCTGGCTTTTCACTCCTAACGTCTCTCCTTAGAGAATGGTAGGTAGGTGATGGATATAGGTGTGGGTGCAGGTGCAGTGCAGGTGCACGTGTGGGTATGGGCATGGGTATAGATGGGGGTGCAGGGGCAGATGCAGGTATAGATGGTGGTGGAGGAGTAGGTGTAGGTGTAGGTACAAATGGTGGTGCAGGTGCAGGTGTAGTTATAGATAGTGGTGCAGATAAAGGCATAGATGGTGGTGCAGGGGCAGGTGTAGGTGTAGATGGTGGCGCAGGAGCAGGTATAGGTATAGATGGTGCAGGAGCAGGTATAGGTATAGATGGTGCAAGAGCAGGTATAGGTATAGATGGTGGTGCAGGTGCAGGTATAGATGTAGATGGTGCAGGTGCAGGTGTAGGTATAGATGGTGGTGCAGGGGCAGGTGCAGGTATAGATGGTGGTGCAGGGGCAGGTGTAGGTCCAGATGGTGGTGCAGGGGCAGGTGCAGGTGTAGATGGTGCAGGTGCAGGTGTAGGTGTAGATGGTGCAGGTGCAGGTGCAGGTATAGATGGTGGTGCAGGGGCAGGTGTAGGTCCAGATGGTGGTGCAGGGGCAGGTGTAGGTCCAGATGGTGGTGCAGGGGCAGGTGTAGGTCCAGATGGTGGTGCAGGGGCAGGTGCAGGTGTAGATGGTGGTGCAGGGGCAGGTGCAGGTATTTGTACACAAACACATACACCTCTGGGGGTGTTTCTCTAAAACACGCTAACTGATACAGTTAAGTCACAAGGAAACACATAGGCACAGATTGGCTTTCTCTTGGTAAATATTCAGGGGAACCTCACACTCCATCTGCCTGAATGTCACAGCGTGAATCCAATCAGGGACTGGGGGCAAAAGGAGCCTAAGACATCTGTCACCTGCTCCAGCAACGGCCATGTAACTGAGCCACTTCCTCATGTGGGAGAATTATTTTAGGTGAAATGATTAATTCTGAAAGCAAAATTATAAATAAATAGATTGTTTGAATGTTGTTCAGTCCAATTCACTCACTACTTAATTTATTTCCCAGGAGCTGCCTCTGGGGGATTTTATTGAGCTGTGACTCGAATCATTTAATTTTTTACCAGGCTATTTTTTGCCATTGAAAATTCAAATTTCACAATAAAGTAAACATTTGTTTAATGTTTATTGGATGTTCCCACTACTAATTTACTTATGGAATTTCTTTTTTTAGAGAGAGAGGGGGAAAAAAGCGGTCCCCCTGTGGACAGGTGTCGGACGCATGCCAAGGTCAGGGGTCCCACGTCCAGTGTGAGTTTCAGAAATGGAAGACGGAGTATTTAGTGCATCGATGATGCACCCACTTCTGACAAATTAGCCGAAAAGGAAGAAACGATGAAACAGCCATGAGATTCACGTAATTCCCGTGCTGTTAGTCACAGAAGGCTCTTTTGGGCTTTCTCTTATATTCAGGAGTCGACCTGCCAAGGATGCCAGTGAGGGTGGTTTATGGGGCTTCGCACCAGCCACCCCGAGGCTCTGCCCGGGCCCCACATCGGGCCCTCCAGCCACCCGCGGCCGCTCCCCTGAGCCGCGCACCGTGCTCCCCTTGGTCGCCAGCTCCGGAGCCTGCAGGATCCAACACCAGCCGGACTGCAGGTCCTCGCAGCAGCTCATCCTCAGGGGGCCACCCTGACAGCGCGGGCCAGTGGTCTTGAACCCCCGGCTCAGTGAGTAGGGCCTCCCCGAGGCTGCATTAAACCTGCCACTTTGTGTGCGGCCTGCAGAGCAGTGACTCTTGATCATCGCCGGTTGGGCGCGCTCCCGGAGCACCACATAGGTTCGCGTCTCCGCTACACGGATCCGGGAGTGGTGCTGGGCCCAGGCGTGCCCATGTTGACTTCGTGACGCGTTTGCAGCCTGGAGAGCGAAGGAGAAAACCCGGGTTTGAATCCTTGCCGTCCCCTCCTAGCTGTGTGACCTTCCAAATGGCTTAACCTCTCAGTGCTCCAGCTCCTCGACTGGAAAATGCGGATGACGGCAATGGAAGCAGCACCCTCCCAGGCCTGCTGGGGGGATCAGAGGGGTCATGTGTTTAAAGGCGTCCGGACGGCGCCTGGCGCGACGGAACACTGATGGGTCCTCGCGGTTATCGTCTGAGACCCACTGCGGCCCCGGGTTCTGAGAGGCTTTGCTCTTCATGGCGCTGTTTTGAGAATCTGGAATTTAGAGTGAAATGAACCGTGGCTTGGTCTCAGGCACCAATCTGCAGCCCAGGTACAGCTGGGAGCTCCGTCTCAGGCTGTGACACGGGTGACACTCCCCTTGCCGCCCCCAAAGGACCTAAAAGTGCCACATCACAAAACCAGGACCCAAGTAGGTCAAAGTCACAGCAGAAAGCAATCCTGATGTTTCGGACGCTTTCCCTGTGGGAAGACGGGGGGGCAGGCGGTGGGGGTCTGAGATCGCAGCGCTCAGAGCCCGCGGGCCCGCCCGTCCCCTAGTGCGCACCTGCAGACACGCCGTGTGCCCATCGGCGACTCCGTTCCCATCCGTGTGTCAGTCCTCGGCCGTTGTCCTCAGGTTCTGAGGGGGGGACACACGTTCTGCAAATGCAAGGCTGATTCCGGAGCCAGTGCAAGACTCTCGGGCCTGTGGGGCTCAATGCTGGACAGATGGGGCTCCGAGCTCCCGCTGGCCTCTCCCAAGGGCCACTGACTCGCCAGAAACAGCACTGGCAACGCTGGGTTCGTGGGGACCCAGTGCCATAGGCTGTGACCCTTGCTCCCCCCACCCGCCTCCCCCCACAGGGCCCAGAGGAGGACTGAGCCCCTCCCCACAGCCAGGTGTGAGAGTCCCAGGCGTTCCTGATGGCAGGTGACTGCACCCCTGCCCGACCCCGCTCCCGCTGCTCCATGATGCCCAGGGCTTAGGAGAGCGCCCCCGCGAGGAAGGCGGTCCCCACACCCCACGACCCCGGGCGCACCCCCATCCTGCCCACCGTTTAGTTTTCCACTTTGGGGAATGCGTGGTGCCCTCAGAGACTCAGAGATTTTATCGGGAGATCATTTCCTTCCAGCAAGGACAACTGCAGTTTGGCTCCTTGAGATTTATGGACAATAAAAAAATGTCACGCACACGGAGAAACGCTCACAACAGGCACATGACGTGTCCGGCAGCGGACTGCAGAGCGGGAGATGTCGTTCTGTTTCCCCGCTACCTTTTAACCTCGGGGTGTGCTGTCTGCACGGATGGTGAGGAATGTAAATGCATCATAATTCAGCCGATGGCGCTCGCTGGAGGACAAGCAGAGGGCTCCGCCGAGGAGTGGCTTGGCACACCAGCCCGGAGCCCGCGGATAAATGTTACACCAAACAGCAGGCCTCTGGGGTGCCGTTGATCCTCGGGTAATGAAGACCGAGCACCGAGGCTTCCCTCAGAGGTGACCTGCATAACTTACGCGGGAATTTAGACTAATTCTCTGCTGCAAAACTACGGCCAAATGAGGCTCGGGCTTGTGCGGCTGCGTGCGCGCCCAGGGGCCGGGGCTGCAGGGGCCGGGGCTGCAGGCCGGGACCCCTGCCCCGCGCGCCGGGCCACAGCCCCCCGCTCCCTGCTGTGGGAGCGAGGACCTGGACCGGGAAATAGGCCTCAGGGCGCTCACCCTCTGGCTGTGACGTCCCGGTAGCCGCCCAGGGAGCTCAAGCACGGGCCGTGGCCCCAAAGCCTAAGGGACACCCAGGTGGGTGGATCCAACGAGGGGGACATGGGCAGGTGGCGAAAGAGCCGGGGACACGGGACAGGCTCCTGGGGCATGCGTGCTCCAAGAAGGCCCTGAGGTCCTGGAGGGGGGGCTGCTGCCGAGGGCCGGAGGGGCCGGTGGGGGGTGGGCAGGGTGACAGTGGCTGGCGGCCGGCAGGCTGCAGGGCTGGGGCGGGGACACGACACACACTGGCTCTGGGAGACCCCGCTCCCCGCCGAGGACCCTCGGCAGCTGTGGGGACAGATGGCGGGCAAGAACTTCCTGCGTGTGAGCACGGCTCGGGGCAAGGGAGGGGAGTCTGGGGCTGCGCTCAGGGTCACCCGCAGAGCCCTAGGAGCCAAAGGTCTCGGGTCACAGCAGGCGTCGGAGCACGGCCTGGCCTGAGGCCGGATGGCCCGGGGCCGCTCAGCGCGGGCCCTGACTCCGGCACCTCCAGGAAAGGCCACAGCCAGTGAGTTTTTCTCGGAAACTCCAGGGCCTCGGTGAGGGGAGGCGGCCACGTGGGAGCCCCGCCACGGATCCACGGTGCCCGCGGTCACTGCGTCCAATGTGACACGGACTGAACCTGAGCGCCATTTACCTGAGAGTGGCTGGGGTGTCGTTGGCCTCCCTGCTGGAAGGATTGTCTCTAGCGGAGGCCAGAGCGGCCTCCCTGTGACCATCGCGCCGGGACGTGGAGCGGCTGAGCTGACGGCAGCACACGGCCCGCGGGGCCGCTCCAAGGGCAGGGCCGCCCCAGCGTGGGAGGCCCAGGTGAGCGCCCTGCACAGGTGCGCCCAGTGACTCCCGGAGGTGCAGTCACCCCCCCCATCCCAGCCCCGCAGCTCGGCGTCACGGGCGCTGTGCGCACCCCAGAGCCTGGCCGCTTCCCTTTACTCCTGCCCTGTCCCTCTCTCCAGTCTCGTGAGCCGGGTCAGGCCACTCCACGCCGTGGCCGCGTCTCTTCACCTGCGCCGTCAGCAGGGGCCTGCAGGCCGTGGTGCGTTTATGAGCCTCAGACAACACCTGGCACGTACTACGGCCTCGGTAAATATGTACGATTATCTCCAAACAGTTTTACCACGAGACCCTGAGAACCGAAGTACGGCTTCCCAGTATTCATGTGATTTTCTCTCCGTGGAATCGGAAAGTTATTTTTGGTAAAGCCTCACCCCTGGGGGTGAGAAAGCCCTCACGGGCCTGTCTGGACATTAGCCAGCTGTGTGTCCTCCCGCTGGTCCCCCTGGGCGGGGAGGGAGGCGCTGTCTCCGCGCACAGGCGCTGCGCCTCTCCTGTCCCCGCCTGGAGCCAGGGCGGCCGCGATGATTGGTCGTCATCTCCCAGCTTCCCCGGGTCACAGGGTCAGCCTCGGCCCGTGCCAGCGTGGGCACCCCCCGGTTCTGGATGGTGACTGGGGTACAGCAGCCCCTTCGCCCGGGGGGACGGGTTTCCCTGAGCAAGTCTCAAGACTGCGGGAAACCAGTGAAGCAATGAAATGCCATCTGTCCTCAAGAGAGCAGACCAGGGGCCAGCGTCTGGGGGAGACCTCATGCTCCAGGTCCCCCGGTGATGGCCGGAAATCGGGGGACAATGGGTCCCAGACCTTCAGCATCAGACAAGGGGTGCAGCCTGGAGTTGGATTGGGCCGTCTCGGGGTGGGGGACCCGAGAACCTCTTTCTAACAGGCTCCCACGTGATGCCGGTGCTCCGTGCCAGGAGCGCGTTGTGAGAACCACCACCCTGGATTCCTGGCGGCCTGAAAGAGAAACAGGGTGTTTGCTGGAGGGAGGGCAGCGAGGGGGCAAGTGGGGCGGACAGATGAGCTTTGCCTCCCAGCTCCGCAGGCCTGGTCTTCGGGAGGGGCCGTGCCCTCCCCGCTGCTGGAAATCCTGCCGGGGGCTCTCGGGCGGGAGCTGCGGGGCCATCACACCTTCGCACCTGCCCCTTTAATTCCGGCAGGTCACAGCTCCACCTGCACTCCTCTGGTTTTTCGGCAGTTTCCCCGATGTTGTCTCCTCCGTCTCTGTGCTCTTAGTACTTAACCCACGCCCACTCCCGGGCCCAGGCGTGTGACGCGCTTACCAACCCTTCAGTACTTAGCTTTGTTAAGTGAAAACGTCGACTTCTTCAGCAAACACTCATTAACCGATTTTGCTTCATTCTGTGCTCGCCGCCGGTGCATGAGTCTGCACAGCTGACGCCAGCCCTAGGTCATGTTGGCCCGCCCGGGGCCCCCGCCATCCCCCCAGGCTCGCTCTAGCACAAGGAACTCCCCACTTTGCAGGGCAGGGCATCCGTCGCCTCAGGCAGACGCCGGTGGGGAGCCCTGTGAGCGCTGGTGATGCTCCCTCGGGGGCCCCTGGGGTCCAGCACAGCCGAGGTGGGGAAGAGCCAGTGTCCACAGTGAGGCCCCATCTTGGGACACGAGTGACCTTGTCCCAAGCCGGTCACATCCCCGGTCCCACCTTGTTCAACAAAGGATGAGCACAGAGACAACCCAAAGCTCAGGTGACACGTTCCTCCTGCGAGCCTTGAGGACACGTGATCCTGAAAGTCAGAACATGTCCCTGCTAGTTTAGATGCCATGTGCCAAGCGCATACATGCACGTGTCTGCGTAGACACATACGTAAGTATGTGCACAAAATCTCTATTCCTCAAAATGACCCCGACAAGTAGGACTCAGAGCTACCGCTTGGGAGGTGGGGTACAGGAGGGCCACAGGTGTCACGTAAGTAACTCAAGACCACGTGACCTGGAATGAGCTGGAATGAAAAGGGAGCCGCTGTTGAGTCTAAAGGGAACGTTTTCCCTCCCACAATGACCGAGGTCGTGTCCCCTGGGAAAGCGGGTGAATGTAGGCAGCTGGGGGCCAAGTTTGGGAACAAACACAAGGTCCTTCTCACAGAGAGTTGCTGGCTCCATGTTTACAGCCTTCCTGGCAGAACAGGGGGTGGCCGTGGGGCCAAGAGGAAGGGCCCCTCCTACAGAGGGTCAGGCTCAGGCTGCAACCTTGGCCACCTTCCCTTGGCTTCCCCATTCAGACCCTTTGCCCCATCCATGGACCATCCATCCCATGCCATGTGCTGTCTTCTCCTCCCCCTACACCCACCCCCAAGGGTCAGCTACGCCCACGGCATCTCCAGGTGAGAACTGAGGTGCGGTGAAGTGCGCTATGGCTGGGCCTTTTGGTCCATGCGACAGGGACACAGAGGCTAAGGGGTGGCTACTCTGGGCCGTGGAAGTGTTTGGTGCTCCTGAGACTGTCCTGCAGATATGGGCTGCCTCCCCCCAAGCCCACCTGCATCAGACCAAGCTCTCCTTGTGGAGGAAGGGGCGTTGGCAGGTCCATATCAGCCGGCCAGAAGAGACTCCTGCTGTGATAGAGTTCCAACGTTGCGATGACCCATGGTCCCTCCATTGCCATGTCCCCCACCCCCCAGCACTGGCCCCAGACTCAACCACAGACACGGTCTGCAAGGGGCTGTGAGCAAACGTGAGGCGGGCAGAAGCCTGGAGAGCTCTTGCTGGGTTGGGCTTCTCTGTCTGTCCCTCTGCCTCTGCACCATGTTCCCACTGCACGCTGGAGGACAGCACATGTGCAAGGAAACCCTTCTAGACCCATCGACAGGCCCCAGCCTCCAGATGTGTGAGTCCAGCCAAGACCAAAGAACCACCAGAAACCCGTGATTCATGAGCTAGACAAATGTTCGTGTTTCAGGCCATTGAGCGTGGGGGTCATCTGTTACGCAGCAGACACAGTGGCAGAGGATAACGGATACACCTGCACTGTCTGAACTAATAGCTACAAACACAGGCCCAGGGGCGGCTCCCACCGAGGCCAGGAGAGCTGGGGTGAAAGAGACCTGCCTTCGGGCACCCTGGAGCTGTCAACTCCATCGGCCCCTGCCCAGGACAGATCTCAGAGGGCACCGCTCATTCAGGCAGGGACGGGAAGCCCCCTGCCAAGTCTTCCCGCTCTACGCTCCCTTGTGGTGCTTTGGGAATGACTCTTTTTCTGTGTTGTGATTTGAATGATCACACAAAGTACTTTATGGGGAAAGAATAGCCAAAGGAGCGGATGTGTTCCCTTTTAAGAAATGAGAGTGGCACCTTCCTGGGAGCGAACGGTACGTCCAAGGAAAGAATGAATCACGGTCTTGAATCTCGGCAAGGCAAAGCCTGATTTTTCTTTCTGAGACGGAGTGTGTCATCTCACCATAAACGCGGCTTCATGATTTGACACACTTTTACAACATGGTGATATAATAATCAATACTAAAAAGATAAAATGATACATTTGGACAGTGATGAACCAAAGAAGAAGAGGATTGGTGGAATTAAATTAAACAAAAATCTGAAACTGAAACAGACACTGACTTCCCATTATTTGAACTAAAGAAAAATTCATTTCTATAAACATTTTTTTTAAAAGGTTTCATCCAGTTATTTCAGGATCTCAATTACTCTTGCAAATGAGACAAGCTGGCAATTTAAAACAGCTTTCTTTTAACTATTCAGTGCCAAAGGAAAACAAAAATGACTTTATTTTAATGAGTAAAATTTACATATACTATTGACCTTGTGTGAAACCTTGCATTATATGAAATATACTGTACACCATATCATCTGAAGTGCATTTTTCCTTTCAGACAGTTGACATTTAAATGTACTTCTTAGAATCAAGAAAAAATATCACATTAATCTTGCTTTTCCATAATCTAAAGAAAGGAGGGTAGGAAAGAGCAAATGCACATTTTTCATTGACAAGGGGGGGCATGCAGCCAGAGTTCCCACAGTGCTGTGATCCCAGAGTGCAGGGATCCTTCAGCAAGTGCAGCAGGGAAGGGGGGCTCCACTGAGACCAGATGGATTCTCATGGAGAACGGTACCTCTGCTCCCTCCAATGTTTCAGAGCGCGCCCATGAACAGGTTGGGCAACATCTGCCTCTGCAAGGACAGGATGGGGGTGGTGGTGGGACTTCTTACCTGTGTCCCCACACCTAATCTCCAAGCTCACCGACGGTGGCTTTGCTCAGCGATGGTGATGGAAGCCCGATCAGCAAGCTGTCTGCTCTTGTTGAACTTGCCAAGCAGCTAGTGTCAGCTTCCCAACCACACTCTTTGCTCAGATAATTTGTTTTATTCTTATTCCTGCCTCTCTCCTTGCCAAAGGCCAGTCTCCTTATTTTGCCTCAAATTTGCTACATGAGGACATTGGCCAGTTTCCTCAGCTCCCTCTTGGATAAAGAACCAGGTATCCCTGTTATTGTTCCTGCTGTAGACCTATGAGCACTGAGGTGGGGGCCTCAGCATCATCAGCAGACATTCATTCATTCATTCATTCATTCATCCATCCAGCTGAGGGCTTGCTATACATGGACAGATAAGATAGGATTCCTGTCCTCAAGAAAATCACATAAAAGGATGTAATCGTACAATCAAGACATGCAACGAGCTCTGGGAGTAGAGCAGGGTGTGGGATTAGACATGCCACAGAGGTAATAAGATGCTTTTCATAGGTGAAGATAATTGATTCAGGCCTTGAAGTATGAGGAGAGAAAAAAAATGATGGGTAACTTTCTTGGCAGAGTTTGCGTAAGGAAAAGACATTTATACCATGGAATAATGAGCAGGGAACGTAAGCGAATAATTCACAAGAGAAGGCTCACATGGACACTAGTTAATAAACATGTTTTTAGAAATTATTCAACCTCAGTAAGAGTCCAATATATATAAATTGAAACTACAAATAAGGGATAGTTGTTGTCTGTCAGACTTGAAGGATTTCAGAAATGACAAACACTCCATGGCAGCATGAGATGGACTGACTACTCCCACACCACAAACTTCACATTATGTATCAGGAATTTTAGAAGAGTCCGTGCCCTTTGGCCATCTGCAATCTGAAGAAAGAGATTTATATCCAAAGAGAGTCAGACAGTATTATGCATATTAGCAGAATTGAGAAGTCCTCTATATTCAACACAGGGATGTGGGACACTCACATATGCACTATTATGTGGCTGTTTTAAGTCATGTTTATCAGGGGGTCTTGGGTGGCCCATTCAGTTGAGTGTCTGATGGCTCCTGACTTCAGCTCAGGTCATGATCTCGGGGTCATGAGATAGAATCCCACATTGGGCTCCACACTGGGCATGGAGCCTGCTTCAGATTCTTTCTGCCTCTGCCTCTCCCCTCCCTGTCTCTAAAAATAAAAAAAAAAATCAGGTTTTCAGAAATGTTTAGTGATATGGAAAAAATTGAGGTTTGTTACAAAATTGTATAATGAAAGCTCTCATAGCATATAAAAGGCAAGAACATAGAAATAAAACTTAGTAAAAGACAGTAAAAAGACTGGAGGGCCATAGTCTTTAAAGATGAAATACATAATGATTAGAAATAATAATAATTTTAAACAAAATGTGTTTAAATAAAGCCAGACTATGGTAAAGGAAAGCACAAGATAATATTATAGGATTCTTATCCTACCTCCATTTATGACAGGTTAACTTATAAGGACTTATCTTTGCTCCATTAACTAGAAAACTAGACAAAATATATAAATATGATTTTGGAGTCTTTCACTAACTGGGGACTCAAGACTGCAGTCCCTGAGAGGAGGTAAACAAAGTAGGTGAGTCCTACAATTACCTGAATCTTTTTTTCCCCTGGAGATATTTTCCAGACTGTGACACAAGGAGTGGAGGCCTGTAAGCATGACATAACTACATCCAGTATATGACCGTCTTGTTGAGCGGAGGACACAGGTCAGAGTTTAGCAAGGCTAATGTGTCTGGAATGTGCACAATAGTTCTCCAGGCAGGAAGAAACTTTGTAGAGAAGGAGCCCATGAACTTTCATAGGGTCCCCATTGTATGTTTGGCTGAATACTGAATGACATGTCCATGATATGGAACTCTGCAAAATTGGAACGACTTAAAGAACAACTGCCCTATGGCTATAAAATGAGCAATTCCCATGTCTCTCTTAGAGCTGGAAGATGTTTGTATTCTGCATGGCCAAAGAAAGTTTCCCTTGTCTAACACCAGATCATTCATCAAAGACGTGAGATGGAAACAACAATAAAAACAATGGTTCATACGTCATAGCATGTATTGGAGTCAAATGAGTGCAGGTAACATAGAGAGCGGATAGGGAAAAATTGAAGCATATGGCTCTAAGTTTCTTACATTACATGTGAAGCTGTGTATTAGTTGAAGGCTGGTTGTGAAACTTTAGTGATCTTAGTCTCTATAGCCTCTCCTAAAAGCACAAACAGGAAGATTTGGCTAAGAAGCCAGTGGGAAAGAGAAACTGAATACTCAAATTTCTCAATGAATCTAAAAAAATACTAAAAAAAAAAAATAGGAAAGTAGAAAAAAAGGTTGAAGAATAAAAGATGGGGCAAAAAGAAAATGGTGAAAATGGTGAAATTGTGTACTTTAGCCTAACCATGTCAACAGTTACACCAAATGTAAATGGTCTAAATATGCTAAAAAGCATATGATTACACTGGATAAAAATGCAACAAATATCTATACTGTCTTTAGAAATTGTGCTTTAAATATATAAAAAAACACATTTAAACTGGAATGATGAAGTATGCCATGTAAGTATTAATTATAAAAGAGCTGGAGCAGCTTTATAGTTGCTAGATAAAACATGTTTGGGAAACAGAGAATATCATGAGATAAAGATAACAAACTTCTGTGATGAGAAATGGATCAATTCATCAAGAAGACATAGAGTCCCTAAATGTGTATGTACCCAATAATAAAGCCTCAAGACTAAAGCTCAGAATTCAAAGGAGAAATAGGAATTGACAATTACTGTTAGAGATTCTTTGGCTTCTCTCGGTTATCTCAGAACAGGTAGACGTGGGACAGTAAGGGAACAGAGGACTTGAACAATGCCATCAGCCATACTGATCCAGAGCTCACTGAACACACCACTCCACAACAGCAAATACACTCGTTTCAAGTACACATGAAACATCAGCAAGATAAACATTATGTTCCCCTGAAACAAATCCATATAAATTTAGAATGATTGAAATCACATAGATTATCTTCTTTGAGCCAACTGGAATTAAGTTAGAAATCAAGAAGAAAAATATCTGGAAAATCTCTAAATATTTGAAAATTGAGCAAAAATATTTTGAACCTGGCAATAAGAAGCACAATGCATCCAAACTTGTGGTGTACAGATAAGGCTGACATAGAAAGGCATTAAGAGTTTGATATACTCAAACCAAAAAAGAAGAAAGTTTTAATATTAATCATCAAAACTTATACATTAAGAAGCTAGCAAAAAAGGGAGCAATATAAACTCAAAGAATGTTGAAGAAACGGAACAACAAATACAAGAGAATAAAATGAAGTAAACAATGAATAAAAACAGATGAAGTTAATGCAAAATGATTTCTTAAAAATCAATAGAATCAATGAGTCTATAGGTAGACTTAGTTTTTAAAAACAGAAAAAATACAAATTGCTAGTCTGAAAGAGGTGATATCACTCTAGATCCTACAGAAAGCAATAGGACAATAAAATCGGCAAAAGCGACTATATCCCAACAAACAAAAAGAGTGAAGTTGGAAACTTCCTTGAAAAACAGTACTGTAACACAAATGATACAAAAATAAATATCTCTTATCTAGTAGTGTAGTTAAATTTACACTTAAAACCCACTCACAAAAGAAACTGCAGACCCAGATGGCTTTCATGGTGAATTCTATCAAATGCTTAGGAAAGACGTCATGCTAATATTACATAAGCTCCCTCAGAATGTAGAGGAGGGGGAGCCCTGCCCAGCTCATTTATGAAAAGAGAATTACAAGAAAAGGAAGCTACAGACCAATATTCCTCATGAATATAGATGTAAAAATCCTTAGCTAAATATTAGCAATTCAAATCAAGCAATATATAAAAGAATAATATATTATTATCAAGAGGTGATTATTCTCAGAATGCAAGAGTGATTTTACATTAAAAAATCAACCAATGTCACTTACCATATTAAAAGAGTAAAAAATAAGTGACCTCGGTATATGTGGAAAATGCATTTGACAGAACCCAACATCCGTCCCCAAGGAATAATATCAACAAACCATGAATAGAAGGGCATTTCTGCACCTGCTTAAGGGCATCTAAAATAAACTATTGACCTTGTATTCTCTGACCTTGCTAAATTTATTTATAAGTTCCCTGATTTTGTTCTTTTTTGAAATTATTTTGGCTCTTCTTGTTATTTTTAGTTTTTGTAATGATCACACTATCTGATTTCAAGACTTGCGATGAAGCTATCTTAATCAAGAAAATGTGTGATTTGCTTTCAGGGTAGATTGATAGGTCGAATGAACAGAATATGATGTCAAGGTCATTTGGTGGGGAGTAGTCTTTTTAGAAGCCACTTCCACAATGGCTAGGATCTTTGGAAGTCTACTACTCCATAAAAGCGATGAAAACAATGTAAAGATTGTTTGAGCATGTTTGAGCACTGATTGAGCATCTGCCTTTGGCTCAGGTCGTCCCAGGGTCCTGGGATTGAGTCCTACATTGGGCTCCCTGCAGGGAGCCCGCTTCTCCCTCTGCCTGTGTCTCTGACTCTCTCTCATGAATGAATGAATGAATGAATGAATAAATAAATAAATAAATAAATAAATAAAAAAATCTTTAAAAAATAACTAACTCGTAAAACCCAATAAAAAGGAGATGAACATTTCAATAGAAAATGCGACAAAGATTTGACAGACACTTCAACCAAGAAAGTAGTATGCCATACATCCTGGATTATACACTGTAAATAAGAGCACTTTATTCTACTTAAATTAAATCTCAGCAGAATTGATTTAAAACGTTAATATTATGAACATGGCAAAATATTTGAGGAGACACTTGACAACGCTATATAAAAAAATGACCAATAAGCACATGAAAAGGTGCTCAATATCACTGGTAAACATCAAAAGGCTAATTAAAGCCCAGTGAGCTAGGACTACAGGTGCACTAGCAAGGGTTAAATTTTAAACTCAACAACTTTAAGTGACTACGAGAAGCATTTGGAACCCTTATACGCTTCTGGGGAGATTAAATGTGGCACAACCACTTTGGAGAAGAGTTTGGCAATTTATTATAAAGTTAAACACACACTCACATGACCCAGAAATCCATTCTTCATATATTTACCGAAAGGAAATAAAAACCTATGTCCACTCGTACACAAATGTTTGTAGCAGTTTTACTCATTATGCCCTAAGCTAGAAACTACTCAAGAAATCTATCAGCAGATGAACTGGCAACCAGGTCTGGGTGTACTTACACAGCAGAATACTACTTATTAGGAAAGGAATGTACTGCTAGTCTTCATAAAAACATTCCTGAATCCCAAAGACATCATGCTGAGCAGAAGACATAAGATATAAATTGGTGAAAGTTGCAAAAATGCTTTTATATGAAATTCTGGGACAGATAAAACATTATTGGGCACAACACAGATCAGTGGTTGCCTGGAGCCTGGGGTAGTGGGGTGGCTGGTGGGATGATATTCAAAGGACACTTTTGGGGGTGATGGATATACCCTATATCTTGATTGTGGACAATATTTGTAAAGACATTTGAAATGGATTCATTTTATCACATATGTCTCAGTACAGTTTATTTAAGAAGCAAAAAAAAATACCATAAAAAAGCAAAAATCAAAATGATTAGTGTTTCCTTATAGCAAATTTACCTATTCAAAAACTTCAACAGGAAAAATACCACGTATTTCCCCAAATTTGGGGAGAACCTACCAGTCGAGAATAAGGCATATCCTGTCGATGGTCCCTACGTGGGTAAATGTGTGGCAGCCTCCAGGAAGCTGTGTGAGCCGATTGTGGCACACACAGAACACAGATGTCACCAAATAGGAAAGTCATTTTCCAAAAGGTATGGCCAGAAAGGGGGCGGTCTTGAGACATGTGACCAACCAAAGTACCGGGCGCTGGAGCATTTGAAGGTGGCTTCTCTATACTGCTGGCAACCACGACCCCAGCTGCTCCTCTGAGCCCACGTGCGCGACTGGGGTGATGGTCTTCTTAACCTCCGTTCATTTAGCGTACAGGACAAAGACCATGACCCCAGTGGCAAGCTGTGCAGATTCCATAGGAATGTCTGCAGTGCGCCGGGTGCAGAGGGCTCGAGGATATTGCTCAGGATGCACACTTGACACTTAACTGCCGAGTGTAGGGTGCAGCGTCTCCCGAAAGCGCATTCTCATATCTTGTGTAGTCAAACACGTTTGTGAGATTGACCACAAGTCTGTTCTGAAAACATTGACGCAGCTTACTGGAAACTGGCTTTTTCTTCTTTTTTTCTGAAGTGTACATTCTCATGAGATAGTCTCCATGGTTGAGAGTGTTGGTTGTCATCTAAAAGCCTTTTCCCTTCCTACAGAGTAATAGAGTTTTTTTAGCTGAGACATCTGTCCCCCATAAGTCTAAATATTGCGTTTCCCAGAGTCTCTCGTGGCTGGGGATGGCCTTGAGATAAAATCGTGGCCAGGAGGCCCTCAGTGGATGTAGCAGTCTTTGGGAACTTCCTGGTGTGTACCTGCTGACTTTTCTTCTCCTTTTCCTCATCCTGCTTATCCTACAGCTGGAACTCCATCCAAGACTGTCTAGAACATATCAGTAGGGCTCACGCTCAGGAGCAGAGCCCTTGCCCTGGATGGCTGTCCTCAGCACTTCTGTGTATGAGAGAGAAAACCCCAAACATTAGTGCTTAAATAAAATAGATAGGCAAAGCAGAAAGATATTTATTTGTGCTACTTTTTAGCAGAACCTAATTTCAGTGATTGGTAAAAAGTACATAGAATTTTTTTTTCCTTAGGATAATCTTAACTATGAAATATTTATACCATGGGCACTTACAGAGAAAATCATCTATCTTGGGTACAAATGGAGTGGGGCCAGGGAAGAAAAGAAAGAGGAGCCTAAGTCATCAGTACAGAACGTGGAATGGGATGGGGGTTGGGATTCTCTGTTTACCCAATGTTTAGGGAATATATACCGTGTCCGCGGGGCTTCGGTGACCGCGAAGACCCAACCCACGTGCTCCTGAAAGCAGGGTACGAAGAACTCTGCAGAGAGGGGATATTTACCCTGGCTTTGAGTGTGTCATTACAGCACGGGAAGGTAAATGTTAGGATGTCCTTCCTACTTCCCAGAGAAGATGAGCGGCAGGTCTAAAATGCCTCGCTAGGTATCACTCAGAAAGTGGTTGAACTAGGGCTACAGCCCTGGTGGTCAGACTCCAATACCCGTGTTTTCCAGAAAGCACGGCAGGTGTGGGAGGCAGCCAGCCGCTCGCTGAGGACGGGAGAGGATGACGGAGCAGGGAGCTAAGAAGGATGTGGGAAGGAATGGAGGCAGCAGCAGGAAGTGCAAATAAATGGGGCCATGTCAAGACAGGAATGTTTTGTGCAGAAAGGATAGAATCAGGGTGAAGAGACAACCCACGGAATAGGAGAAAATACCCTGAAATCATGTGTCTCATACGGGGTTAGCATCCAGAATACATAAGGAGCTTCTACATTCGATGCAACAAGACAAACAACTTGATTACAAAATAGGCAGAGGGCCTGAATGGACGTTTCTCCAAGGAAGACATAAAAATGGTCAATAAGCCCATGGGAAGATGCCGAACTTCCCCAATCATTAAGGAAATGGAAATTAAAAGAAAACACGTTAGAGACGGACACGGAAAAATGGAACCCTGTAGCATTCTCGGTGGGGATGCAAGATGGTGCAGCTTCTATGGAAAACAGTATAATGGTTCTTCAAAAAAATTAAAAATAGAGTCACCGTGTGATCCAGCAATCCCCCTGCTGGGCGTAGACCCAAAAGACTTGGAGGCAACGTCTTGAAGATACTTGTACACCCATGTTCACAGCACTATTATTCACAATTAGTCACAAAGTGGAAACAACTCAATCGTCGCCATGGAAGACCGGACAAGCCAAATGTGGTCCATCCACGCAACGGAACATTGTTCAGCCATAAAGAGGAAAGAGGCCCTGGCACCAGCTACAACATGGACGGACCTCAAGGCCATGTTGCTCAGTGGAGTGACCTGGTGACAACAGGACGTGTGCTCACATGATGTCCCCAGAGTCATCACGGTCACAGAGACAGGAGAAGGTGCATACCGGGGCTGGGAGACAGAACAACGGGGAGTCGGTGTGTAACGGGCCCAGAGTTTCCATTTTGCGAGATTAACAGTTCTGGGGATGGATGGTGGGGAGTGTGCCGCGAGAGTGCCACGGAACTGTACACGCCATCCGATGTCTGGATGATAGATGCGATGTGTTGTGTATTTTACCACGGTCTCTTGAAAAATATAAATTTAAATTAAGAAAAAAAAAGCACACACGTAGGTAAGTGGAGGCATTGCACCAGGCACCTCCCCATAGAAAGATCCACAACTCCGAGAACGAGCGATGGGCGGTGTAGCGTGCCGTGCAAGGACCGAAACTCACTTACGTTTTGCTAAGGTGGGGTTGGCCACTCAGTGGACAGAAGTAACTAAAAATGATAGGGAATATAGGTGCTCATAACATTTTTCCGTGTCTTTGCATCCCACCATCCGCCCCCATAAAATATTCTAAATAACTTCTAGCGATCCGAGTACCAACTGTCCTCCGATGCTGAGGCTTCACACGGCAACCCCTTCTTGGCAATTTGTGAGAAACGATGAAACAGTGTGTGGGTTGATGGTAATTAATGCCTCAGGAAAAGTCTGTCCTTGGCATGAAATATGATTCTCTCCCCATCAACGGAAGGAGTGTAGGTTTTGCTCCGTGCCGGCGGTGGGGCTGGGTGGGTGGGTACCCCGTCCTTTGGACCTGCCCACCCGACACCCAGAGCAGCCCCTGGGATACTTTTCGGTTTTAAAATTGCCTGCCGGGGTATTATTCTGCGTTATCCTTGTGTGGATGCCAACTCAACACTTGCTAGGAAGGATTTTGCGTAGAGACTGACAGGTGGAAAGAGTAGCTGTGCCATTTATTTTCTTTATTTGTTGAAAATATTTTTCAGATATTTGCATCTTCTTGTTTGTTTATATGTAATCAGATCTGGGGGGCAAGGGTGTGCATCTAGCAAGCTGACGGCGTCACCAGCCATGTGAATGCTGACAGCATAAAATCGTTTTGTTCACTCATTCACTCACTCACTCACTCACTCATTCACTCATTCACTCACTCACTCACTCACTCATTCACTCATTCACTCACTCACTCACTCACTCACTCATTCACTCACTCACTCATTCACTCTTTCTTTCATCCACCCATCACTCTGTCGCACATTGATGCCTGCTGTATGCCTAGCACTGCAGTGACTCCTGAAGAAACCGAAGATTCTCCCGGTCTTGGGGAGGAGTGAGTGACCAGCACTGATGTTTCGGGCCACCAGTGCCCACGTCGTGTGAACGTGGGGAAGATGATGACTGCCCTGCCTGGAAGCGCCAGGTCCACACAAACGCGGCGGACCCTGGAGAGACAGGAGGGGGTGCGTCGATGGAAGAGCGCGGTCCGGGAGAGGACAGCAAAGGCCAAACTCAAAGCAAACTCCCCTGTGTAGGGGGGTGGCCAGCGCCCAGGTCAGCGGATGGAGGCATCGCCCTTGGGATGCTCCTGGTGACCTTGCCCAGGCTGCACCCCGCTCCCACCTGCAGGGGCCATGCTGCCTTCTGCATCTCCCCTGACTTCTCACCCCAGAGGCTGGACGGCCCCTCAGCAAGGCTCCACTGGTGTCATGTGGTTCCCGTCCTTCCTCAGCTGGCAGCGTTTGCTTGTGGAGAATCTTGTCCCGTGGACAGGGCGTTGGAGGGGAGCAGAGCAGAAACTCCAGCCCCACAAAATTCAGGGGTTTGAAACCCACTTGCAAGCCCGCTGGTTTGAAACCGGTTCTTCTCCGTGACTTCTAAGGCAGGTTGCACTTGTGTGTGCCCACGCAGCGCGCTTCACCTAGGCAAGAATTTCAGCATCCTTCCTCAGGAGTGAGCGCGGCTGGTTTCCAAGGGGTGGTGGGCTCAGCCTTAGGCGGAGCCTGGGGTGGCACATCCTTCACATCTGGGTGACCTGGCCCTGGTGCAACCTTCACTGCATAGGGAGGGGCTGCTTTGGTGGGCTCCAGGCCAGCGGAGGCACCTCTGGGGTTGAGCATGCAGAAGCCCATGTCACCCCTGGCTCTAGGAAGGCGCTCAAGCTATGTGCTCAAGGGCTCACCTCACCCCTCGGCCCTCCCAGCTTCTGCCAAGCCCGGGAGGGGGGGTGGAGGATGAGGCTGCTTCTGCATCTTTTATTCATAGGCTCTTCATGAAGCAGGCTCCCAGGGGACATCCACCACAGCGTGAGTGATGTTATTTAAAAGCATCTTGCCACTTGATAGTAAAAGTGGAATTATTCTTGTGGTGCAACCCATCAATCTCGAAATATGGCTTTTTAATGCTTTTTCCTATGGAAGGTCAAGTTTGAATGAAATAACAGGAGTGGCATCCTTGCTGGCTGGTGGCTGCTTTGCTTTATGCTCTTCCTTAAGGAATGTGGATTAGGAATTCTCCTTTTAAGGATGTAATTCAGGAGAAGGCCTCTTGGCTGGCCATAGCAGGAGCACAGCCCGAGGTTCCCCGGGAGTAGAGACGTTCTGTGGCATCCGCTAAAGCTTCTCTTCAACAAACCGGAGGTGGAAGAGGACCGAAGCCGAGCCCTCCTTCAGAGCACGATGCTTTCGTGAGTCTTCCCCGTGGCGCATAGAAGCACCTTAGCTTGAGTCGTCTTGGCTAAAATGGATTGGAGAGGTAGTCAACCCACGGAGTAGTGTCGGCACGCGCCTCTGTGCAGTCACGCCCGTCTCTTCATTGAATGAGCAACGGGGAGACTCAGGGACCTGCTCGCTCGCCTCTGCTCGGTTTCTTGTCAAGCACAGGACAGAGAGACAGAGCCCCCGGGGACGGAGGAAACCGTCTTGTAAGGAGAAGGCTCCCAGAGTGGTCCACGCTGCTCCCAGTCACGTAAGCGCCAGGCTGGAAGGCCGGCGTGCGTAATAACTACTGACCCTGATTCCAGGAGAGTTCCGTGCTGGCTCTCCTGACGATGGGTCTATTGATGGGTTTACTTTTTTTCCCCCTCTTTTCTATTTTTATGACATTAGGTCTCAATGTTCACAGGATTCCTCTTATGAGATATTTGCCGATGTCTGGAGACGTTTTCCGATGGTCATGACGTGGGGTATCGGTACTGGTCCCTATGCAGAAAGGCTAGGGATGGTGCCAACCATCCTGCAATGGCCGGGACAGACCACAGACAATGATCCAGCCCAGAGGACTTCTTCACACCCTCAACAGCCTCCCTGATATGTACATCGCCCAGCTCAAGTGTATACTTCAGTGATGCCAATGCATCCATCACTTCAATAAATATCAGAACATTCTCATCCCCTTGGAAAGGACCTCCCAACATTTTTTAGCTATTAGTCCCCTATCCCTCATCCCCTCCGGCCTTAGGAAACCAACCATGAATCTCTTCTTTGTCTCTACCTATTTGCATATTCTGGACATGTCGTAAGAAGTGAATCCTATAGTGTGTGATCTCTTGTGATCTCTCTTTTCTCTCAGCGTCATAGTTTCACGGTTCACCTATGTTGTAGCAGGAACGATTGCCTCATTCCTGTTGATGGACAACATTTCATCACATGGATACGCCACACGTTGTGTGTCCATTTTCACTGACTGATGGGCGTTTGGGTTGTTTTTGCCTGCCTAACTAATTTTTGGCAGGGGGCAAAAATGATGCAAGGGAGGAAAGATATCCTTTCAACAGGTGGTGTCGCAGCAGCTCAAATCTATAGGAAAAACAAACAAAAACGAAATGACCTAATTCTCACATGTTATTCAAAAATTAATTCAAAATGAATTACAGGCTTAATGTAATACGTAAAGCATGAAACTCAGGAAGGGAGAGAAGAATATAGGAGTAAACGTCCGGTATCTAGGACCAGGCTAAATGTTCCTAGACCCAACACCAAACTATGACCCACAAAAAAGGGAAAAAATAGACTTATGAAAATGAAAATATTTTGCTGTATAAAAGATCTTGTTAATAGGATGCCAAGATAAGGTAAACGCTGAGAGAGGTGTTTGCAAATCACCAGTCCAACCGAAGATTGGCTCACATGTATAAAGAACACTGGAAGCTCAACGTTATAAAAATGATCCCATTGAAAATGGGCAAAGATATGAAGAGGCGTTTGACTGAAGAGGATATACAGATGGCGAAAATACATGAAAAGAAGCGCAACGTTGCTACCAATTAGGGAAATGCAAATTCAACCCACCAACCTCACATCTGTCAGAATCGCCCTTGCTTTTAAGTGACAACACGAAATGCTGGTGAGGATGGGGAGAAACTGGATTTTTCAGACGGGAATGTGAAATAGTAAAGCCATTCCGGAGAGTGATCTGACGGTTTCTTTAAAACTGAGCAATCGTATGACCCCACAATTGCATTTCTGGACCCTTGTCTCAGGGAAATACAGATGTGTTTATGGAAGAGTGCGCGCATTAGCGTTCACGGAGGCTTTGTTCGTGAGAGCCAGAAATGCCAAATAATCCAGGTGGCCGTCGATGGGTAAACCGTTAAACAAACTGTGGTATATTCATACCAGGAAATACGACCGAGCTGCTGAAAAGAGGGAACTGCTGATGTGCAGAACAACCTGGGCGGATCTGCAGACCGTTACGCTGAAGGACAATCAGCTGTCACAAAGGTCACCTGCCACGTGGCTCCGTCTGTACCTGTGGCCCTCAAATGACACAACTGTAGAAATGGAGACGAGATTAGTGTCCACCGGGAGTTAAGGACGCGGTGGGAATGGCATGGAAGTGGGTGTGGCTGGAAGGACAGGTGCGGGTCCCCGGGTGATGGGAGTGTTCTGCTTCGTGACCGCACCCATGTCGACATGCTGACGTGTTACCATCGGGGGAAACTGGGTGACGGCGCCCGGAATCTCTCTGTGCTCTTTCTTAAGTTCGAGTGTGACTCAACAATGACCTCACACTAAAAGTGTAATTTTTAAAAGCGTAAAACGGGTGGTTCTATCTAATACAACATATCTTCCTTCGGAGTCATTTACCTATGTGTCTATGAGATGAATTTGCAGAGAGTAAAACACACGTATCTTTTTTTTTAAATTTTTATTTATTTATGATAGTCACAGAGAGAGAGAGAGACAGACAGAGAGGCAGAGACATAGGCAGAGGGAGAAGCAGGCTCCATGCACCGGGAGCCCGACGTGGGATTCAATCCCGGGTCTCCAGGATCGCGCCCTGGGCCAAAGGCAGGCGCCAAATCGCTGCGCCACCCAGAGATCCCAAAACACACGTATCTTAAGGATAAGATCTGACAAGTTTTGATCGATGTTTGCACCCGTGTGACCCCATGCACTGGAGATGTGGAACATCTGCATCCCCCAAGGAGACTCCTTGGGTCCCCTTCAGGTCAATCCCCACCCCTACAGCAACCTCTACCCTAATTTTTATCACTACAGGTTATTTTTGGCCTGTGCTTGGATTTTATCAAACATGGAAGTAAGCATGTATTCTCTTACGTTCTGGTTTCTTTCAGCCGACGTAATGTTTCAGTACGAATCGGTGTGGCAGGCACCAGGAACTTGCACCATTTTGTCGTTGAGTAGTGATGAGGCGTTTGAATAGGTCAAAGTTTTCTGTCCACTGCTGATGGACATTCGAGATGTCTCCAGTTTGGGGCTTTTATAACTGATCTGCTAACACGTTTTGTACAAGTCTTATTACAGGCATGTTTATGTGAGTCCAGGTGAGCATCTCAGGGTGAAATTTTGGGTCACATGACCAAGGTTCGTATCAAAAGAAACTGGCAAAGAGAATTCCAAACTAGTGGGACCATCAACATTCTCTTCTGCATGAGGTCTGGTCACTCCACAGCCTGCTGATACGTGGGATGGTCAGTTTTCTTTGTTTGTTAGTTAATTTTACTTTTAGCCATCCTGGGGATGTGTGCCGTGTATCTCCCTTGGGTTTTAATTTTCATTTTCCTGATATTCATGACATTTGTTGACTTTTCAGAGCTTATTGACATTTAGTGGGCATAGGCATGTATATACCTTATTTTGTGAAATGTCTAGTCAACGTTTCTTATTGGGCTGTTATTCTTTCTGTTATTAATGCATAGAAGTTCTTTATATGTGCTACATATTCTTTATATATTCTGGATCTTTTGTCCGATATATGCGCTATGAACTTTTTTTTTCTCTCAGTGGGTGGGTTGTCTTTTAAATTTTCCTAGTGATGTCTTCTGAAGAGTGACAGTTTAACTTTCGTTTTGTTTCTTTCTTAAAAAAATATTTTATTTATTTATTCATAAGAGACACAGGCAGGGAGAGAAGAAGGCTCCCTGTGGGGAACCTGATGCGGGGCTCGATTCCATGACCCCGAGGTCACGCCCTGAGCCAAAGGCAGCTGCTAATCACTGAGCCACCCAGGCGTCCTATTTTGTTGTGTTTCATACTTTAATCCAGGAGTTCCAAGACCATTTGTTGAAAAGACTTTTGAGTAGTTTCCTGACTGATTGGCTCGTTGCATTCCAGCCATTCTTGCCCTTTGCACTTATAGATGTATTTGAGGATTCACACTACCATTTCTCTTAAAAAACAACTTTTGATTGTTTTGATTTTGATTGCGTTAAAATTATAGATCAATTTGGGAGACTGACAGCTTTAAAATATCGAGTCTTCATATCCATATATATGGCTTATCCACTTTTTGAGATTTTTTTCTCAGTGTCTCCACAAAGTTATATGATTTTATCCATAAAGAAATTACACATTTTCTGTTATATTACTCTCAGGGACTTCATCCTTTTAATTACTATTTTGAATATTACATATCTTTGAGTTTTAAGTTCCACTTGCCTGTATTATGGAAATGCAAATAGCTTTCCTTTAGATATCGATTTTTAAAAACTTGCCAACTCTATTTTTGTTCTTTTAGTATTTGCTCTAGAAATTCTAACATGCATATTTAACCAAGTTAAAATTTAGTATCTTTATTTCTTTCCAGAATTGCATGCTATTTTTTTTGTGCAGTATGTTATTCCTACCTTAATTCTTAACTCCCCAAGAATTCCTTTATTGTTGTATTGTCAGGTTGGTACAGGTGTACACTTAGCCCGTGTGTCTTCTGCTTCCTCTGCTCACTGCTTCTGCTGGTGTCTCTGGCCTTCCTCCTGCGACCGCTTGCTTCCTCTCTCCAGATCCTCACTGTAGCTCCCAATAGGGATGGTCTGTTGGGGTAAATGCTCTCAGTTTTGATTAGTTTCCGCAAAGCTTCACTTTGCCCCTGCCTTTGTATTCCACAGATGATGGGCCCTGTGAACCATATTAATCAAAGAGGTGAACTCCGTCATCCTGTTCATTTCTCGTGCACCTTGCTAATCTCCATACCCCTCTGGCTGTGCTATCAGTTGCTCATAGAGAGAGAGGTTCAACTTTCCCACGATGATTACTAAGTTGTCTATTTAAAAAAACCTGCTAATATTTGTTCTCTGTTTTCTGAGTCTCTGTTACTAGGTGCGTATATGTTTGCAACCGTTCTATCTTATTATTCAGTATTTGCACCTCAGTGATAATGTTTCTTGTCCCCAAATATTCTCCAATATCCCATGTACCTAAACCAGCTTTCATCTGGCTACCGCTCGTGTGAGGGCTGCCCCGAGTGTTTGTGGGACCGTGGGCAAAGATTTTATATGGGGCCCTGTCTATGGAATTGACTTAAAAATGCATTAAAAAATCCGCAGGTCCATTTGAGGTCTTGTGATTTGTCCGTGAAGATTTGGAACTGTGGGTAGACAAGAGGGACCCATGTGTTGGTTTATTCTCTGACCAACGCACACGAAGATTCTCGGTCAATTTGAGACACCGTCTCTTCTTGATTAGATCCAGGAATGTTCCCTTCATGTTATTTATTGCCAAACGCAGCATTCCTGGCCAATTGCATATGTCCCCAAAAAAGGCAGCCAGCCATGCTGTTGGGGTGACGGGGCAGGGCCGTCGGGCTCCTGTGTTTCCGCCAGGCATCCGCCCCCCTGCGCCCCCGCGGGAGATGCAGCTACGTCCCTGCCTGGGGGCCCTGCTGCCCATCAGAGCTGCTCTGGGGCCCGTGGCGACGGCCACACGCGCGGGAAATGCGCTTGGATCCCTCGGGCTTCCAGCAGCTGGGACTTGTGATTCCCGTAAGTTCTGGACAGCGTCGGCCCGTTATCTCTCGAGTGTTGCCTCGCGCCCTTCTCTTCCTTCGGTCACTTTCCAGAACTCCTACTAGGCACACACACCAGCCACACTCCCCTTATCCTCCCAGCTTCCTGGCCGGCTCGCCCGCCCCCGGATCCTCCTCTCTCGGGCCGTTTCTCTCCTTGGCGTTTGAATCCACACACGTGGACGCCGGGTCTGTCTCAAAGAGTCATTAAATCAATTTACAGATTCACCTCATTTTTGTTTTGTTTTGTTTTGTTTTATAATCTTTCGTTTTTTAGCTGCAACTTTAGGACATTACTTACAACCATTTAAAATAGGTTTTACAGAGTCTTGGGTCTGATCTTTCCATTTTAGTTTCTTTCCTGCGACGGTCGGTCACGATGACGGCTGCTGTCGCGGCTTCTTGCTCCCGGATGTGTGTTCGATCTCCTTCTGCAGCTCATCTCCTGGGGCTGGGCCTAGAGCATCTTCTTTCAGAGGATTGTAGTCCTCACTGCCAGCACCTGGGCCACCTCCCCTCATGGACCATTTCAAATATGTGTATTTTGTCCGATGGGTGGTGTGAGTTCCGACTCCACCCCGTGGAGGACCATCTGGGGTCATGTGTTTCCAGAAGGCACCTCTCCGCAGGTGCAAGCGGGTAGGGTTCTGACCCTCTTGGGGGATGCTCTTCCTGCCTCACCCAGAAGCCGCCGCCCTCCTGGGGTCCTGGCTCGAACGTGGGGTCCCCGCCATCCCCGCCTGGTCTCTGTGGTGACAGAGCAAGAGGCACACAAGTCCCCATAGACAGTGAACGTCTGCCCAGATGACGGCTGCAGCACTGTCATGTCTCCGTTGGGGGTTTTCTTGTCATTTTTGGTCTCTTGTTCTTTTTTAACCAATTCAGCCTTGTATTTTTCAGAAGTTTCAACCATACTTTTCCCCCAGTGTTTCATACTAGAAACTTTGTTCACGACACATGGTTCCTAAGAGCCTCATTCAGCGAGTGCGTAGATGAGTGGCAGCCAGTTGTGCTCGGGTTCTGAGCACGAGCCGTATGCACCTTACACTTCAGAGGTTCTGGCCGCAGAAGGAAGAGGGTGACAGAGGACTCAGGGCCGGCCAGCACCCCATCCTGCCCCCCTCTCACCCCCACGGGAGTGCCCTGCCTGGGCTGCTGGGTGAGGACAGGAAGCTGGAAGCCAGTGATGAGGACGACGGTGCTCCCATCCATCACAGGAGGAAGGATGAGGGGTAACAGGTGGCCCTTGGACAGAGCCCCTGGGCGAAGGGCAAGGCTGTGCAGGAACGCTCGGCAGCAGCCGGCGAGTGGAGCTGGGATGGGGGTGTGGGAACTGCCTTGGGAGGCCGTGCCGGTGGAGAAGGAGGAAATCCTCTCTCCTGTCCTGAGAATTAGGAGCAGGGGGCCTTGCACAGTTAGGGAGACGAGGTCACAGTGGGGCTCAGGCCCCAGTCGGCTCACCTGACCTACCACACGCCGCTCTCCTCACCACCAGGCAGGTGAGCTAAGGGAGACACCAGGTGCGGGGATGGTACCCCTGCGGCACACACTTATTATTATTATTATTATTATTATTATTATTATTATTATTATTTTAAAACTACTGCTAACAACAGTTGTTCTTTTTTTTAATATTTTATTTATTATTCACGAGAGAGAGAGAGAGAGAGAGGCAGAGACACAGGCAGAGGGAGAAGCAGGGAGCCTGACGTGGGACTCGATCCCAGGACTCCAGGATCATGCCCTGGTCCGAAGGCAGGTGCTAAACCACTGAGCCACCCAGGGATCCCCACTTTTATTATTAAAAGTAGGAGAAGCAATGTAGTTTCATGCTGCTGCGGGCTGCTTCGAGGCGGGCTGAGGGCCTGCAGCACCGTGCCCCCCCACGAGGCTGTCGGGCTCTGCGGGTTTGCTCAGGGGGCCCTGGGCAGAGGACACGGTGGCTACAGAAGCCTCTGGCTCCTGGCTCCCGGCCAGCGGCGCTGACGCAGCGGGCTGTCACTTCAGGTGAATACTTGACTGGTGCAAATCCGAACAGTCACTGGTCAGAGAGCGTGCAGGTGGGGAGAGGCTGAGGGACGGAGGGGAGCCCCTGGATAGAAGCTCACCGAGTCTGTGCAGCTGGGCCCCGGGACCTGCCCTCCCTCAGGCTCTGGCAGCCTTTCCTGCTCCAAACAGCTCTGTGCATCTTCAGGTGGTCTCCTTGTTGATGGAAGAAAGAGCTTTGGACGGAAAAGTCAAGGGACCGGGACCCTGGCCCCGACTCAGCGGTGGGAAGGGGCTCAGGTACCCGGGGCCTGCCATGGGGGCAGCAGCAGACACTTGGTGGGATGGATCCGGGCTCCTGCAGCTCTGCCCTCTGTGGGTGGGCTCGGGAGCCCCACGAGTGGGCCCTGCTCTCCATCTAGAAGGGTCCTGGGTCCCGCCTGAGCTCGGTTCTGGAATGCACGGAGCCATGTGTGGGAAATGTGGAAAGAGCTTTCCTCTTGAAATGAAGAGCTGGGGCACTTCACTTTCTTCCCTCTTTCAGGTTTATATTATTTTATTTATTTTATTGTTACTATTTTGCCTTTTTCTCTGGCTGTGGAGGAAGATACTCCCTGAAGCCCTGGAGGGGTGACGGGGGAGGCCGTCCAGGGGCCCAGGCTGTGGGTGAGTCTCTGAGCCAGCTTTGCTGTTGGGGGTCCAGAGAGGCCGCGGCCCAATCACCGTCTTGTGGCACGAAGGTCCCTCCGTCAATCCCAGCTACAGGCGGTCCTCGCACATTTTGTTTGATTTGGGGATGAGCTTAGGGAGTTTTGGGTGTGCATGCTGCTCCCGTCCGCGTGCCCCGCCCCAGCCCTCCCGGATTCCCAGGCTGAGGTCCTAGGATGACCAGCACCCAGGGTGACAGCACTTGGAGCCGAGGCGTTTGGGAGGGCCTTGGGCGGGCTGAGGTCGTGAGCTGGGCCGGGGATGGGGCGGCCGCGCTGTGAGAGCTCCGGGACGGCTTGCCTTTCCTCTCTGTACCCCAGAACCCTGAGGAGTGACGTTTCCCCGATTCCCGTCCACAGCGTTCTGTTGCGGCAGCGGGGAAGGCCGGGGACACGTGCGTATCTTCTCACTGAGCCACTAGGTTCCAGGCGCTGTTCTGGGCAGTGGGGGCACAGGAGCAGCGGACACGTGGCCCGACGGAGAAATGTGGTGGCCCGAAGCCCTTTACCGGCCACCGGCAGACGCCCCCGTAAGCTCTTCCTCATTCTGCTTCCGCAGGCCCGCTGCTAGGCTGTGCGACTCTCCTCTGGCTTCCCTATGGGGACCCGACCCTATGGAGGCGGCAGGACTGGCCCAGCGTCACCGTTGCCCCCCTGCCAGTCCCTCGGGGCCCAGACTGAGCTCGTGGGAGACTGGATGGGACCAAACCTCTCCCGCGTGGACACCTGAGGTCCAGCCACTGCAGGGCTTGGCCAGGGGACATGTGGGAGGAACCGAATCTTTATGACCTGCTGAGGGGACATGGAGGGGGCACCTGGAGCTTCCGGCCTCTGGCCCCTGGTGGATATGTCACGGGAGGGCTGGCCTGGTGGCAGGTGTGCTGCTCCAATAAGTCACCCCCACCTCCCGCCTCGTGGCAGCCCCGGGAGCTCACGGAGCAGCCTTGGGCAGCCCTCTCCCGGCACCCCAGGGAAACCTCACTCACAGGGTCAGGGGCTTCATGTACGTGCCTCTATTTTACCACTTAGCTCTTTAAATAACCCAGATTTCTGCTCTGTCTAATTCTGTACATGGAGGAAAGGTCAGAAGTCGGATACCCCAGAGACCGGTCCCAAAGCAAGTATATTTCAATATATTTATTAATGAGTTGGAAGAGTCAGAGAAAAGGTTAAGTGGCAGAGTTTGCTGAATGCACAGAATTATTTAAGTTCATGGTTCAGGGCAAAATAAAAAAAAAAAAAAGAAAAAACCCAACATAGACGATCTTCTATGAAATCTTATTTTTTTTTCTTGCCCTAAGAATATTTGATCAAGGTGAAAAATATTAAGACAATCAATGGTGCAGACAGCACAGTTCATCTTTTCCTTGTTTTTTTTTTTTCTGTTGAAATATAATTTATTATTGGGAACAGAGAATTTGGATTTGAAGGATTATGGTCACCAGGTTCACGGTTGTCACCTCCTGGGGATGGGAGCTGCTGGACGAAACCAAACACTGTGCAGAGAGGCTCCCGGGGAGCAGAGGTTGATGGCGCACAGGGGCCAAGGAGGGACCCATTGGCCTGAGCAGCAGCAGCAGCAGGTCCTGGGGCCGCAGCACCCCCCGCCCCCGCCCGACCTCCTGGGCTCTGCGCTCCGCCAGCAGGTCAGCAGTCCACACTGCGGGCTGGGCCCTCATGCCTCGGTCACACAGCACGGTGCAGGGTGGGTGCAGGGTGGGTGCAGGGTGGGTGCAGGGTGGGCGCTGTATCTGGGCGACTCAGTGCTGCTCACGGGGAGCGAGGCCGTCGATCCTTAGGATTCTGTTCAGCTCGGGCACATGCAGGCCGACGCCGAGCTCCCGGGAGCCGTCCACACCGCCCGCTCCCGGGAACCTTGTTGTTCTGGTGCCTCTAAACAGATGTGCTCTGGGCTAGGCTGTGCATTCAGACCCTGTGCTTTGGAGTTGGCGCTAATTTGAACCTGGCTGGAATCTGCAAGGTGTGAGCCGTGTGCCGCGGAGGCTGATTAGCTGCAGGAGGACCGGGTGCCCTCGGCGCGCTAATTGCCTGAGCTTCCCACCTGCTTGCAGGCACCGGCGGGGCTTCCCCGTGACCTCCCGTTACCCGGAGCTGCTGGTTATGCCCCCAAACCATCAGACTGTGTTAAAAACGCCCTCGATACCCTACGTCCTTCCCGGTTCAGACCGTGCCACTTCTCCTCCTGAGTTATTTCCAATTAGCAGAGATGCTGCAACGTGTTTCCCGATCGTGGCCTCTCTTACAGGCCAGCATGTGACGAGGCCACCGTGCAATTAGGCCAAGCGACGACCACGTGGGCCTCTCCGCAGGGAGCTGGATGTGGGAATTCCCAGCCCCCTTCCTCCTCCCGGTTAAGAAATCTGGACCAAGAGCGCCTCGTGCGGGACAGGGCGGAGCAGGGTTAATGCTGTGGCTCCAGCCGGTGTGAGGTCAACGTGCTTTCACAGAAGGTAGCAAAGCTATCCCGGGGCATACACGGCGGCGTCAGGAGAGGGGACTCGGGTCTCCAAAGCCCACGGATCACGCCACCAGCCGTGTGCCAAGAGAAAGGCAGGTAAATCGTGCGGCTCGTGAGAATGTGCAGGGCTGGTGTCTCTTCCTCCCTCCTCATCCTAAGCGCCCAGTGAATCAGATTCTCAGATCAAAGACCCGCATCCCCTCACACAGCAGCGGAGGCTGCCAGATGGTGGGAGGACAGCAAAGGCCCCGGGCAGGGGAGCCCCCCAACGCTGCCGGGAGCCTGTCCTGGGAGTGAGGCCAGCCCCGTGGCCTCTGGCCTCCCTGCCTCGTCTTGTGGTCCTGGTCGAAGGGACAAGCGTGCAGTGCGCTCAGAACACCCGCCGTCCTGGCCCCGCTGTAGCTCTGCAGACCCAGAGCGAGTAGGACCTCTTCCGCCCCCGCCAGGACCTCGGCTTCGCAGAATCAGGCGTCTGGGGCTGTCACTTCACGCAGAGGATCCGTCTCTGTCTGTCTCTCTCCCTGACATTCTGCAGAGCTCACCACCCAGGCCGCCTGGGTGGGCATCTCAGGGAGTCGCCCCTCTGGCTTGGCAGATGGCCTGGCTGGGTCCCAGCGCCCTCCCCTCTCCGTGAACACAGCCTTCGGAGCCCTGGCTGTGTCACCGTGTGTTGGGGGGACACGGTCATGCAGCAGCTCTCCGAGTCCAGGGGGCTCAGGATGGGGCTTCCAGCCCGGGTCTTCTGTTCCCTGGGCTTGCTAGTGCCTCGCTGGGTGCTGACAGAGAGAGGGAAGAGGAGCTTCGGGCCCTGCGTCCCCGGCTCCTGACTGAGCTCCTGATGGGTGTGGACGCGCCCCGCGGAGGGTGGAGGCGGTTCTCACTTGGCCCTGGGAATCCAGGGAGCAGGCTCCAGCCACGGCCCGGGCCCGGCTTCACAGTGGCCTCCCTCTGCTCCTCACGCCTCTACCCGCTCCATTATCTGGGACATTTTACACCGGTCATGGTCGAATGAACAGATGGATGAACGGTGGAAGGATAGACAGGCAGGCAGGTGGTTGTTGTAAGCACAAAATGAGTGATAGGCCAAGCGGGGTGCCCTCCTGTCCCGGAATTGGCTACTGACTGACTTCCCCTTCAGGCACAGGCGCCTTAACTCCCAAACATCCTCAGTGAGGGATTTGCTCTGCTGTTGATAAGCGGGGTCCTCCAAGAATTCTTAATAATGTAGAGAAACACTCATGCTCTGAAGTTGAGTGAAAAATACGATTTAAAGTCATATATAGCACAAGCTGAATTAAAACTTTTGTGATAAGAGGCAATTTAACATAAGATGCAAAATGATAGGGGCGCCTGGGTGGCTCCGTCAGTGAAGCATCTGCCTTTGGCTCCGGTCATGATCCCGGGGTCCTGGGCTCCTCGTTTGCTGGGGAGTCTGCTTCTCCCTCTCCCTCGGCCCCTCCCTCCCCACCTGTGTGTGCTCCCTCTCACAAATAAATAGAAAATAAAATCTTAAAAAATACAATATCATAAGATGTGCTCTCTGCAATATTTATGTAGAACACATGACCCCATTATGTATAGGGAGAGATGAGTGGGATGAAATGGTGTGGAAGGGAGGTCATCGAAAAATTCACATTCTTTTTCCCTGAATGGGTTTGATTCGTTGTGCTTTCCTGTTTTCTAGATATTCTAGAGTGACACATTTATAGTAAAACAGATGACTTGAGGGCAGCCCAGGGGGCTGAGCGGTTTAGCACCGCCTTCAGCCTAGGGCATGACCCCTGGGTCCTGGGATCAAGTCCCACGTCAGCTCCCTGCGTGGGGCCTGCTTCTCCCTCTGCCTGTGTCTCTGCCTCTCTCTCTCTCTCTGTGTCTCTCATGAACAAATAAATAAAATTTTTAAAAAAAACACAGATGTCTTGGTAAAATGCCCTTTGTCAGGCAGGTGCAGTCCAGCCTGTCCACAACGGCTTGAGGCCGCCCCCTGCTCCTGAGCTGATTCCCCGCTGCACCCCACCCGCAACTTTGCTCCGGAACTCCCAACTGCGCTCCCAGCTGAGACAGGGCACGTCGTTCCGGGTGTCCTACTACGGAGGCTTCAAAGTCACCGTGCTGGAGGCCACCCTGTCCTCGCTGCTGGTCACCCCCAAGTCCCTGCCTCCGGGATGCATGCTCTCAGGGGTACAGACCCCCCCAAGTTCAGCAGAACTTTGGGAGCCACTCCGCTGCCTCTCCCTCTGACCCCACACTGAGTCAGGCGCCGCGTTGCCAATCGCTCCTCCTGGAACCGCTAGGCTCCCGCTGTGGCGGCGGCTTGCCTGGCTTCCGTCCAGGGCCTCATCATGTCACAGTTGGTGAGTGTTCAGGAGGGAGGGACGAGGTGGCATCCGGGCTTGTTTTGGGAAGATGTTCTGGCAGTGTGGGCGGGTAGGCGGGGCAGGGCACTGCCGAGGTGACATCCTGGGCTCTTGCTCCCTCCTGTTCCCCGGGGGCTTATTTTAACTCTGCAGGCCTGGAAAGGAGGATTTTCATCTGTTTCTTTCTTTCTTTCTTTTTTTTTCTTGGTGTGTGTGTGTGGGGGAATTCTATTAGCTTTTACTTAGAAAAACAGAGTAAAATAACTTGGAATAAAAAGAAAAACCTTTTACAGCCTGCAAAATCTTATTTCATTGATCTCTCCCTACCGCCCAACATTATTTTTTCCTGAAAGGTAATAAACAATTCAGAACTCATTAGCATACGTCAATAATTCACATGGGTTTTTTTCCATGGTGTGAATCTCCTCCCGCTTCTCTGTCTCATCTTAACTGGAAATGTCTGCTGGTTTTCCCCCTGAATACACAGACAGACTTAAGGCTGTTTTTATTGGTTAGGAGGACTTGACCCTAATTGTGTATAAAATGCTTCACCAAGAAAATTTCTCACTGAGAAAACAGGTCTGATTGTAGGGTGCTAGTGCTAGCCATGTGCCCTGCCCAGGGCTGACCTGCCGGGGACACTGCCAGGTAAGGAGACTTGTACACCAGCAGGGCAGCTCCACCTGGCACAGAGCCTCCACTCGCAGATGGGCGGCCCCCTGGTTTCTGGTCCTCAAGGAGAACAGGGCTTCCTGCTTTAAGAGAGTCCCTTAGATCCCCACTGGGATTACCGTGTCTATAGGTTGAATGGGGAGCACGAGAGAAACCTTCAGATGAATCTAATTGAAACAAGAGCCAGAAGTAGGAGATGAGCCCATCTCCTGGGTCCCCCATCATATCAACTCATTTATTAGTGGAAGTCACTCTGCATCTCTGTTGTCCTAGGCCATGTCCCTAGAATTTAGCACAGGACAGGACAAAATCCAAAGCGCTGTAATAAACGAATACGGTGAAGCCCGTGGCAGGAAACGGCAAAGGAGTTTGGGCTACTCTGAGGTTATCTGAGTGAACGATTGTGATATTTCCAGCTGTCATTCAGAGCCAAGCGGTGGCCGAAGGCACCGTGCACTCAGGGCACTGGAATGCCCAGGGAGGGAATAAATATGACCAGGTGACAACACTGACTTTAGTGGAACCACCCCAAGGACAGTGCTGGGTATGAGTGGGGTGAAGCTGAAGCACCCACAGATGGTGGCTAAATCTGCCTCCCCAGGGGCATGGGGTCGATGCCTTCCGTTCACACCAAAGTGAGCACACAAGCCGTGCACTGCCCCCAGTGGTCCGCAGCCTCCAGCCTCCAGGTGATGAAGAAGAGAAAAAACTCCGATTCCCCAGGACCCTTTAAGTGGTCCACACTAGCCTGCCTGAAGATGCTCGCCCCCAACCCCGAACCCGGCTGCGACCATCAAGATCAAGACGCTGGTATCACGTGTGCATGCTCATACGAATGTATGCACATGAATTAAGGGCTTAAGCTAAATAGTAACAGCCTCTAATCTGCAGAGCTTTCTGATTCTAGGTGAGAAAAAAACAAAATCTTGCCAGTACTTTTTTGCATCAAAGAGAAAGCTGAACTTGCTAATTGAAAACTGGTTTGCATGGAGGAAAGTGTGGGGATGCCAGCTATGTAAATTAGCATATGCCCGGATCTACAAGAAATCATGCCAGGCCAGGAGGAAATTAAGCAAATTAGGTTGAGCGCACAAGGCTAGAAGCAAATTGAAAGCGCCCAGGGTGCTCCCGCTTATCTGCGGGGTGGGGGGTGGTCGGCAGACCAGTTCAGAGGTGATGAGAGAGCGCGTCTGGGGAGTCCCAGCTGCGACTGTGGGTGCAGGTGGGTGGTGCAGGCTGTCCCTCCAGGTCAGGGGGAGCTGTTCATGCATGCTCTTGAATGCTCGCACCCTAATTCCTCCCCCGTTTCTGCTTTCGCCGGCTGGAAGCTCCTTCGTTAAAGGCTGCAAAGGAGCTCGGGCTCTGCTGGCTGCGGCGCGGGGGCGCGGGGGCGCGGGGGGGCTTCTGCGGCTTAGGGACCTAAGCGGTCTGCTGGCCCTGGGATCGCCCAGGGCTGGGCTGGGGCTCAGAGCCGCGCCTGCGGGCCGGGATCCCAGGGACGTGGAGCTGCGGCCTCCCAGGCCCGGGGCTGCGGCGGGAGCTGGGCCCCAGCGGCCGGGCCGCGCCGCCTGGCGGTGACTGCGTGTGCCCGGCGCTGTACCTGCTCGCTCAGTGCTGCGCTGAGCCGGGGTCCTCGGAGCAGGGGTCGGTCCCCAGTCCCAGGCCGCTCGGGGGGCCCGGGAGAAGCCCCGTGCGGTGCGTGCAGGGGTCCTGTGCCTGCCAGCTCGCGGCCCGTCCGGTGCAAAGGCCCGGGGGCGACCTGCCCGCTGTGGCCACGGCGCCAGGGAGGCGTGGGGCAGGCGCGGCGGGGGAAGCGCGGGGCAGGCGGAGGCCCGCCCGGTGTCGCGTCGGGGGTGCACCCGCACCTCGGGGGCCCCGGGGCTTGGCCCTGCTGCGGCGCGGCCCTGGGCGCCCCCAGCCCCGCCCGGCGGGGACGTGCCCGGCTCCGCGCCGCCCCGCGGCCCCCCTCGCCGCCGCGCTTGCAGGCGGCTCCCGGGTCCCGCCGAGCGCGCGTCCGCCCGGTGCGCACCGTCCGCGGGGTCGGCGCGATCCGCAGGCTCCCAGCCCCGCGGGGTGGGGGGCGCGGGCGGCGGGCGCGGGCCGGGCCGGGCGGGGGGCGGGCGCGCTCCGAGGGGCGGAGGCGGGGAGGGGAGGGGAGGGGGAGGGGCTCCCGCGCGGGGCAGGGGCGGAGCGAGCGGCCGCGCCGCGGAGCCAAGTGAGTTGGCTCCGGAGCCCGCGCCGCCGCCGGCCCGCACCTCGGGCGCCCGCCCCGCCGCCCCGCCGCCCCCGCCGCGCGCGGGGATGCAGGATGCTGGGGGGCGCCAGGCTCCAGCGGCGGCGGCGGCAGCTGCAGCAGCAGCCCCGGCGGCGGCAGCCTCCGCTCTGGCCGATGAGCGCCGACCCGCCGCCGCCGCCGCCGCCCTGGCTTTGGATGGTCCCCGGCTCGGCCGGGCTGCTCCGCCTGGGCGCCGGGGTCGCGCCCCCGCCCGTGCTGCTCGCCGCGGCGCAGCCCCCCGCCGGCCCGCTGCTCCCCGGGCTGCCCGGCTGGCGAGCCCCGGCCGAGCCCCTGCTGCCGCTGCTGCCGCTGCCGCCGCTGCCCTCTGCGCCAGACCACGCCGCCGCCGCCGCCGCCGCGCACCACCTCCCGGTGCTGCACGCGCAGGTAACGCGTCCCCGGCCCCCGCCGCCCCCGCGGCCCCCGCCGCCCCCTCCGCGCCCGGGGCGCCGCCCTCGCGCGCCCTCCCCGCGGAGGTCCTGGGCTCCCCGAGCCGGCAGCCGCGCCTCGGCAACAAAGTTGGGGCAGCGACGTCCCGCCCTGGCCGCCGGCGGCTCCCGCGCCAGGTGCCCGCCAGGTGCCCGCCAGGTGCCCGCCAGGTGCCCGCCAGGTGCCCGCGCGGGGCCGCCCCTGGGTCCGCGGGGCCGGGGCGCTGTCCAGAGCGCGGTGCTGAAGCGGCGGCCGCGGGCGCCCGGAGATGCTGCCGACTTCCCAGCAGCGAAGTTAATACTTTTACAGTCTCTGCCAGACTTGAAAAGCAAGCTGGGAATCAATAGCTATTTCTGATTCTGATCTGGGCTTTTTTGCTTTCTTGCTTTCTTTTTTTTTTTGGAAAATAGACTCAGGACCATGCTTCAAGAGGATTCAAACCGATGGAAGCCGGCAGGGAAATCCTGCCTCTAATATTGAGAAATCTTGCCGCCGTTTCCCCCTCCCAGCCTAGGTCGGCCTGAGTCCACCAAATTAGCAAATGCCGTATTGCACGCTAGAAGAGTTTTGGGTTTTAAAACGTGGAATGAGGAAGAGAAAGTGACTGTACCTTTGATTAATGGTGCAACGGAGCGAGGCAGGCTGGTTTTGGCAAGACCCATTGTTTGCTATCTAACTATGCAGATGCATTTAAATCGGGGAAGAACACGTATTTTATTTCCAAAGACTGTCCTCATTAGCATATTCAAATGAGCGGTGTGTTAGAATACATCGTTTAATTAATTTAATCCCGATATTGTCTTGTGAGCTTTTCTGAAAGATGTTATTAAACTCCTCCTAAATTGGTCTTTAGACTTAATGATACATCGCGTATGCGGTACTAGATATCACATTTTGATGTGTGATGCAGTTCATATTGGGTTTTATTGAATAAACGTTGGTAGCTTTTTCCATGTTTTGAAAGGGTTGTTATTTCAGAGTGCTACCACTAGAGGTATATAACGTCAAGGAACTACAATTTTTTTTTTTTTTCTGTATAGAACACTGCATTTGTGTGTGTGTGTGTGTGTGTGTGTGTGTGTAAATTTAAAAAGAAAAATCCAAAAAAACTTATCTCTTAAATATTTTGGGGCTACGTATTTTCTGTTTAATGACAATATTGGGAACCAGAAGAATATTTTCACATTAACAGGAAAATCAAAGATGCTTTTATGATTCTAAAACAAATAGATATCAAAGTGTTCCGTACCATTGAACAATGATCTTATTTGTTCTCTACTGATGAAGACTCAGTTATTCAAATTAGGGAGACTGTCTCCTAAATGGTCTGCCCCCTTTCAATGTTTGCTATTTTATTCTGTGCATTGGAGTCTTCGGTTGTGTGATAAGCTCACTCACATTTTCTTTGCCTTGCAATGTATTTGCATTTGTGAACCTCGGGAAACTTTGAATCCTAACCCCTGAGCTAATTTTATTTTTAAGGTATTAGATGTGTTGGTTCTTAAATAAGTATAATTAATACAAAATGTTGTATTGAAAGGGTCATCCTAAGATATACCTCCCTACTAGCTTGTGAAAAGAATTCAAGAATTATAAAAGGAATACCCAGCATTTCATCTTTCCACTGTGGTTTCTCATTATCTCAGGGGAGAAACCCATTTCTTACCATTTTCTCATGGCTTTGTGCTTAGAAATTCTTTCTCAGTATGGAAGAATGCAATGTTGTTGAAGCTTTGTGGTGATTCAGATATGAAAACTTTTATACGTTTTTAAGATTTGTGAATATTTATGATTTTTCTTCACTGTGGAAAGGAGGATTTTCTCTCTCTCCTAATCGAATACATACATTTAAAAATTCTTCTTTGGAAGCCGCTACCCCAACATCTTGTGGTACAAAGTAGTTGATCTGTGTAGGCTAATGAGCACTCCCTTATCTTTTCTTGGGTTTCAGTGGCTGTGCGGTGGCCATTCTCCAGCCATAGGACTGTCCCCCTCGTCCACTGTGGAGTTGGTGCCCATCTTCCCACATGTCTGCCCATCTGCTCTTCCACCTCCTATTGGGAAAAGTTGGATAGACAAAAGGATTCCTAATTGTAAGGTAAAATGCGAGTAGTTTCACTAGATAAGTTGACCTTTAATTATTAATTTGTTGGGTATTTCCACAACGGCAGAAAACACTGTGTGTTTTCTAGTTGTAATATCTAGGGCTAGACATAAAGCTTTTCAGAATAAGATCAGTCTGTTAAAAAAACACCAGCAGAGGTGTATGTGTGTGTGGGGGGGAGGGGTCATTTTGTTTTAACTGAAAAATTTAGATTCCATGGAACAATATACAAATTCTACTTCCGAATCAGGATCTACTTTAAGATTTTTTTTTTCAGTTTTTAGATCTGTAACCATGGATCAAAGTCTAGTCTTAAACATTATATAATTGGAATATAAATTTTATGAGTGGTTTCTCCTGCTCTAATTACCTTAAGTGTTCATCTTTCTCATGATTTATCTTAATTTTTGAATTCAAATTTAATGGCCACACTGGGTTTACTTGAAAGCTAAAGACAAATAATATGGTGACTTGTTCTACAACACACTATTTACCTCACTGGGGTGATTGTTGAATCTGTAAGCTGACTGTTAGGCTGAATTAGCCAAGTCAATGGTTGAAGATCTGCCCGGGAGACTTTATCTAGAAAGTGATTGGTGTCAGAGCTCCAAGGGTCTTTAGGGGTTCTAGAATGATGCTTTTATAGAGTTCCCTACTTAGAGGATCTCCAATATTTGATCCATGTAAGAAAAGAAATATTTTATAGCAGCGTTTAGTTTTTATCATGTGTCTTGTCTTAAATGTAATGCTTGCTTTATTTTTGGACAGATCTTCTTTAATAATTCCTTTGCTCTGGACTCCTCGTGGATCTATCCTGAGGAATCAAGGTTGTTCCATGGGCACGAAAAGCCCCATTTGTTGGCAAATCAAGTCGCACTGTCTCTGTCCAGACCAGCTCCTGCCTCCCGGCCTCTTCCCACCGTGGTGTTAGCACCTCAGCCAATACCAGGTTGGTGCCCCAAGTATATACATGTATTCTGTTTCTGCTTTAGTTGTAAGTTAGTTTTGGGTATGAAAACTGTATTTGTCACTTTAACGAAGTAATTATTTCAACTAATAATGTTTTTCATGAGCATGATTCCTTTCTATAAAGAAATTGGGGGTTGAGTAGCTCATTCACTGTGTTTTTAGACCATGAGTTCAAGACTCATTCATCTTGTTTTTAAGATGAAGGTATGGCTGAGGGGGTTTTGACAGACTCCTATTTTTTGGTGCTCAATTTTTAGAATTGGACCAAATCTCCTGCTGATAGCTTTTCACAGGAGCACTAATTGGTCAGGCAATTCATTACATATGTTACTTGTGTAGGGTGAGGTGCACATTGCAAAGCCCCCTGGTCTGCAGGACAGGGGCACGTGTAAGGTGTTTGTGAATTTTGCCTGCGTGTTGGGGGGTGATATTGGGAAGGGCCTGTAAAAATACACTGTTAGGAAGATGGATTCTGTTCTATCTTTGGAGTCTAGTGGCCTGAAAGAGCATTTGTCCTGGAACAGACTCCCATGAAATAATCTCTGGATGAAAGATTGTATAATAAACCTATATAGCAACAGGAGAATAAAATCATCTTATGAATTTTTAAATTGATTTTTAAAATCACCTTAACATAGATCATTTTATAAAAGCAAGCATTGTCCATGCCAAGATTATCTAGCAACGCCTTCCATTATGGAATATTTTATGACTTCAGAATTACATTATCTTCCTGTAATTTCCTACCTACCAAGCTTTTCTCAATGTGTGTCTCTAAAATTAAGTAATAAGGACATGTTCCTGTGGATAATGCAGTGCTGGTTTAGGAGATACATTCATTTTCTTCTCTCCCTGCCTACCTTACGTATTCTAATGTGCTATAGATCTTGTTTACTAAGAAGTCAGGAAGAACAACTATTTGTGTTTTTCACAGGCTTTAATGATTCTTGACTGATACTTGTCTTCTGCGCTTGTAATTGTGCATTACTGAGTTATTAAATCTGAATGCATATCGTACATACATTTATAAACATTTTACACTGAGGTGATCCTGTTTCCTATTTAATTTAAGGACCATAAAGGATGATCAGATCACATGTATTATATGAGGATTCCATGACTTTAGCTGGCATGCATACCATCCTTGAGCATCACAGAGACATTTTTCATGATTCCTACTCCTCTTCCTAGGAAACCTGTACTATGAATGTGCTAAATATCTAGTTGAAGAAGCTTATGGCAAGTTACAGCTTTTCTGTCGTACAGATATCGTTTATTGATCTCATACTTTATACGAAGCGTATTTATGTTCATTCTACCTCTGACTTTTGACTGATCTATTTTAAAGGACAAAATACAATAATATTTCTTATTATCATGGTTGATAACAGGACAATCATTCTGACCTGGGCTATCATCTGTCAAATCTCTGCTTTTATTGTTCCCTGGGGTTTTTACTTCTTTTTTTGGACTCATAATCCGTAAGAATATAACACACTTTTATTTATCTTTTGGGATGAAATGGGTCTCCCCACCCCCACCCCAGAGGTAATTTAGTAACAGTTAAATATGTGTGTTTTGAGATGGGAATTTTTGAAATGTGAAAAATTTTTTTTTTGATAAATTTCAAAATTTTAGGAATTACTATTCTGAAAAGCATGTATTAGATATCCTCTGTCCAAAGAACATATTTAGGGGCTTTGTGTATATGTTACCAACTATTTAACAGAGAATCAGGGAGGGGAGCTAGTAACTGCGGGAGGCAAGGTCAGCTCTGGATCAGCGAAAAAATAAGATGCATCATTGCAGATTCACCATAGTTAACAAGAAAATAAAAATGCATTGAATCATTTTACATGTCAATTTTCAGAATATTGTTAAAAGTGATTATTAAGGGGTGCCTGGGTGGCTCAGTTGCTTGAGCATCCAACTCTTGTTTTTGGCTCAGGGTCATGAGATTGAGCCCCGTGTCAGGCTCCCTGCTGGGCATGAAGCCTGCCTGAGATTCTCTCTCTCTCTCTGCCCCTCTTCCACCCCCACCCCACTCACATGTGCACTTTTTCTCTCTCTTTCTCAAAAAAATTAATTATTAAAATTGCTATTAAATTTTATAGCCTATTGTAGATCAATAAATTTAAATATTATATTTACTTTTTATTATCTAGTTATACATTTTAAATGTAAAACATATTGCATATCTTATATTAATATATCCTGTATAAATATGTTATCTGGTTGATATTCTAAGTTGATCAGTCTTGTTATAAATTGTTACATTCATAAGTAAATGGCCTCATATCATAGATATATTTTACTGATCTGTTTTCAATTAATCAAAGAAACAGTATCAGAACTCCAAAGGAACCAGAAGAATGAGTCAAATCCCCATTTTAAATAGATCTAGTGAGCAAAGCTCATTTTCCTTTCTTGGATAGATAGCAATTTTGTGTAATAATCATTTTCGAAGTAATGTTTTGTATGCAGTGTTGTGTCGTACACAGTGCAATGTCAATATACACCATGAGCTCCAATATACACTAGAAAGCAGTTTTGTTTGAATAAGCATGTTGTTTGTTGAACTGAATTAGAGGCCAAAACAGGTAGAGATGCTGGTGTGGGTGACCTCTGAGACTCATGTTAGTATTGCACCACCCCTGCCTGATACATTGTTGGTTAATTGACTGCAGCAACAGGGTCTCATGTAATATTAGCACACCTGTAAAGCTGAATCAGTCATCTGAAGTCTAATAAATATTATAAGGGACTTTATTTTGATCTATACTAGACTCACTTATGTTGACAATAATAGTCATGATTTGCCATCATGTGTAGATCTGAAAAAAGCTCATTGGCCACTTTTAAGCATGGAAGCTAATGTTTAATATCAGATTCTTGCCTTCATTCGCTGGACAGCTGTCTTTGGGCACCCCCCCTCCCTGCCCCGCAGCCCACAGGCATGGTGCAGGGCCCAGGGCCACGCAAGGCTCCGTGAAGGAGGTCAAGCTCCAGTGGGGGACAGGCAAGTCACCAGATAAAATCACACAACATGGATCCTGACTGCTCTGTGCAGACCTTTAAGGAGATTCTTAGGAGGGGAATCATCAAGAAGGGCCTCACCTGGGGGGGAGTGATGCCACCCGAAACACATCTCCAAGACTTAGAGGAACTTTAACAGGGCAGGAAGAGGGGAATGGAATTCCAAATGAAAGGAGTTAGAACATCCCAAGACACAAACATGTGAGAAGTGTTGTGTCTGGTCATTAGGTGTAGTTATGTGTGGCCACACCTCAGAAGCAGATGAGGAGGGTCAGGGATGGGGCAATGAGTGGCCCTGGCTCTGCAATATGAGCCCCATTTCCCCACTGGAACCATGCTGTGGCTAAGCCCCAGGCTCTTTACTGAGCTTTGTAGAATTTTCCATCATTCCTTGGCTCAGGATCCATGGTTCCTTCAGGAAAGTGAAGCAGAGCAGACACAGAGAAGACAGAGCATTTTCTCATTGCAAAGTAAATCCAAGCATTTAAAAATATGCAAAGTTACAGCTGTACTAGAAACTTAAGTCTTTAATGAATAATTTAGTGGCTTTTTAAGGAATTATCCCTAATTACAGTATGAATGGGTTGAATTGAGAAATAAGCCAGGACTCACTCATTCCCAGACCTTGGAAACTGATTCAAGGCAAGCCTGGTGGGGAGGAGAGGCAGCGTGCCACCAGCATAGATGCTCTCTCTTCTTGAGGAGCTCATCCACACTTAGGTCAGCCTCTTTGCTTTAGCTCCTCTGCCAAAGTCCCCCTTCTCCCACAGGGTGCTAGGAGCCCATCTTTTTCCCAGGAGGAAAAGGAGTTGCATTTCATCTTAAGTCATGAGGATAATAGCAAGCTGAAGAGGAGGCAGGGCTAGCGTGGAAATCATGCTTACTAAGGAGTCTCTGTACTGTACTTGTAAAAATGAGAACTTCAGAGTCCCTCTATCTGCTCAGAAATAAAATTACTTAGATTCAGAGTATCAAGCAATGAGAGGAGAAGATAATTAATTCAGCCTCTGTCCAGTAAAGATGCATGAAATAATAGTTTGGTGGAACATGAGATTTGTCTAAAAGTTGTCTGATAACATTGCCCTTCCACTTAAGATCTAAGAACCTGATTCTACCAACATCTTGTTGGGGAAACAAAACAAAACAAAACAAACAAACAAACAAACAAACAAAAAACACGAAAAAACAAACCCACCTCATTCAAAGATGACCAGTGAGAGTGAGAAGGATAACCAATGGAGGATGACGTGCGGAGCCTGAAAATACACTGCTTCATAAAAGATTCATTTACTCAAAAGATGTGGAGGAGAAACAAACCTAGGAACAGGTTCTTGCACAGGAGCTTGTAAATATGTTGGATAAATCAACTTTTGGTTTACCTTAATAGGGAATAAAAGAGTTTTGTAGGAAAGCAGCAAAAGATAAGATCAAAAGGGAGGGGGCCAAGTTGCAAAGTCACGTGGAAAGATAGTTGGAAGAAATGAGAAAAGAATATAAGGGAACTTTTGACATTGGCAATTAAAATCATTAAGGAGAAGAGCTGATTCTGAATGTAATGAGGGAAGACAGCACAGGAAAAGTCTCAGGCATGGGTATCTGGGACAGGGAGAGATGAGAACAATGAGAGGAGGTGATATGTAAAATAGAAAGCAAACAACGCATCTATTTTTATTCGACCTCCATGGAAGACAGAGTACAGCAGAAGCATTAAATGTGGTGTAGAGCCTTGTACCTTGCTTCCTATTTCCTGATAAGTTTTACGAGTGGGAGAGGCACTGCTTAACACAGGTGGGGACACAGCACATCATTCCTCGGCACCAGATGTGATTAGTTGATGGGGTAAGCTTTAGACAATTGTGAGGACAAAAGTTTGTGATTGAAGAAACCTATGTCCAACAGGGAAGTTATACACACGCATAAGCAAGGACAAGATTTCTCAAATAAGCAACAGATCTTGTCACACCAAGACCACCAAGACCACACCAACTTTGTCACACCAACGTTTTCACCTCAAATTCTACTTTGTCTAAAGTTTGTGTTCCTTCTATTCCACTTTTACAGCTATTCCACATCCCTGCGTTATCTTTCGTGTCAGCTTTGCTTTGTCTTTTGTTTTAAGCTCAGATTAACTATTTAAAGGCAGGGTCTCTGCCTTTGCCTTTTAAAGATGTAGTTAAGCATATTTATATCTGCTTTCCTATTTTTGTATTTCTTATATATTATTATATCTTGTTTTAAATGATATTTTGTAATTCTTTTGTTTTTGTTCTTTTTTAAGTTTTTATTTTAATTTTAGTTAATGTACAGTGTTACACTATTTTCAGGTGTACAATATAGTGATTCAACACTTCCAAACATCACCTGGTGCTCATAAGGACAAGTGCACTCCTTAATCCCCATCACCTGTTAACCCATCCCCTCATCCACCTCCCCTCTGGTAACCATCAGTGTGTTCACTGTAATTCCTTTGTTTTAATCTATTTTTATTCTTTTGCTGTGCCATTTGTGTTTACCTTTATTTTATATGATAATTTGGAATGTGCTGATCCTCTTTTCTCAAGCAATCACCAGTTAGATTTTAAAAAGCAGACCTGATCTTACATTTCCTCTAATTTCCAAATCATGACAGCACTACCACTTTAGAAAATCATGACACTTTAGAATCCTTTTTATAGACTATGGGAAATTTGGGAAAAGTTTATGTCATAAACATTTATAGCCTCTCTTTAATTTCCTCTATGAACTGAGAAATTAAACAAGAACTAAGAATGATATTAGTCAGGTTTCAAAATATCTGTAATTATCAATATGTCAGTCATATAGAATACTTGTTAATTCGTTATAAGAATGAGTGAAAAATTCTAAGCAATGCTCTTGATGGAGAAGGAATTACAATAATAATTATAATCTGAATAAATAGCCTCGAAATGTGTTGATATAACTGGGGAGAAGAGAAGTGAAAAACATGAGTACAGACTCTTTAAAAATCTCTCAACTTTGTTACAAGAAGCAGAAATATTAAGAAACTTTCATACTTGAAGCCCAGATAACGAGGTCACCCAGGTCTGAGACTGGACCAGGGCTGCTGCCCACTAACCAGCCTAGCACAGATGAGTGAGAGCAACAGTGATTTTCCAGTGCTGCTGGGAAGACATGGAAAATGACCCCTTTCTGTGGTGCAGGAATATGAGGATGGCTGAAAATTGAGAGAAGGAAGCACAAATATCAAGAAAGTCTGTAAGATACCCCAGAATTTACCCTTAAACAAAAGGCATTGTTAAAGGATTTTGAAGCCTCTGGGGCGTTGAAGGCTACTGCAGCAACAGAACCAAATCCAGGTCAACACCCAAATATACTGACTCACCTCATTCACTAGCAGCTTCACAGAAGAAAGTGGGTGCTCATTTTCTAGGAGTAAATCCTGTTCACCTCAATCTCTAATGTTCTATTCATGATGTGTGGCAATCAATTAAAAAGTTACAAGACACACAAAGCAAGACATGATAAACCATATCAAGAGATAAAGCAAGCAACAGAACCAGATCCTCAGATGACACAGATGTTGGAGCTATCAGACAGGGACTGTGAATTACTATGAGTGAGATCTTCATTAATGGAAAAAGAGGGCAAACTGCATGAATAGGTAGAGAAGTTCCTTAAAGATATGAAAAATATAAGAAAGAATCAATCTAAAATACTAGGAAAAAAGCATGGTATGAGAAATGAAGAATTACTTTGATTGATTCACGAGTAGATGTGATATATCCAAGGAAAGAATGAGTGAACTTAAAGATAGGTCATGAGAAATTGCTAAAATTGTAACATGAAGAGAAAACAGATGGAAAAATAGGGCAAACTTTCCCAGAGCTATGACGTTATAACAAATGGTTTAATATACATATAACTGAAGTTTGAGGAGAAGGAGAGAAAACATTATTTGAAGATATAATGACTAAAGGTGATCAAAAAAATTATGAAACTTATCAAAAAATATGGCTCTGGGAGACTCTACAAACTTCAACACTGAAAACTAGACAAATCATATTCAAACTTCTGATTCAAAGATTACAAACAAATCTTGAAGACATCTAAAGAAAAAAAAACACATTACATAGATAGAAACACAGCTTAAAATTCTAGGAGTTTTATTGTCAGAACCTATATAAGCCACAAGGCACAAAATAACATTTTTAAAAGACTTAAGTAAAAAATCTCTCATTCAGGCCCTTTATACCAAACAAAAACAACTCTCAAAAACAAAGTGAAATAAATATTTTTTTCAAAAAAAAAAAAACTGAAAAGAATTCATTGTCAGTAAGCCTGTAGGTCAAGAAATTATAAAGAAGCTTACCAAGCAGAAATAATATAATAACAGGGAGACACTAACCTGTGCAAAAAGAAATAGAGAGTTCTAGAGATAAAATACTGTAAAGTAAAAAATATTTTTCCTTCTTTTTAATTTCTCCAAAAGACAACTCTATAAAGAAAAAGCAGTAGTGAAATAATGTATGTATATCACATATGTAAAATCAAAATGTGTGTCAACAACCACAAAGGTTGGAAGAGAATAAATGGAAGTATAGAACTGTAAGGCTATTACACCATATATTAAGTGTTATAATATTATTTGAAGGCAAACTCTGATAAAGTAAATACATATCATAAAGCATAGAGTGAACACTTAAAAATTATTTAAAAAGTTGTAGCTAATAAAACAATAGTGTAGATAAAGTCAGAATCATAACAAATAACACAAAAGCAGGCAGGAAAGGAAAGACAAGGATCAAAGTATAGATGGAACAAATAAAAAATTGATAACTACAGGATGGTAAAGCACAAATGTATAAGCTCCCAAATTAAAAGGCAGATAGATGTTCATCCTCAAATATATGATGTCCACAAGAAACTCATTTAAAAAATAAAGATATAGAGTAGATAAAAGTAATAATATAGAAAATATACAGCATGGACATACAAATCAGAAGAAGGTGAGAATGCTGGTATTAATACTAGGTAGATTGGAATTCAGAGCATGAAATATTATGAGAGATAAAAAGGAACTTAACATAACTACCAAAACATGCTTAAAAGCATACCAAGAGGGCATAATAATTCTAAATGTATCTATATCTAGTGAGAGAACTTCAATATGCATGAAACAAGGACAGATTGAATTGAACAAAGAAATAGACACAATAGCAGTTGGAGACACTGGTACTTATCTTTCAGGATTTCACAGAGCAAGAAAACAAAATATCAGTAAAAAATTGAGAGGACTTACACAATACTATCTACCAGCTTGATTAAATTGACACATATAGAACACTCTACCTAACAACAATAGCATATATATTTCTTGTGAGCATATGGAAGATTTAACAAAATACATCATATTCTTGGACAGAAAACAAGTCAACAGAATTTAACTAATAACATGTATATAATTTGTTTTCTTGCCACAATATAATTAATCTAGGAATCACTAACAGAAAAAATAGTCCAGAGAATTTTCAAATATCTGGAAATTAAAACTGTCAAGTAACATATTGCCGAGAGTGGAAGTGACAAAGGAAATTTAAAAATATTTAGAATTGAATGCAAATGAAAGTCGATTTTAAAAATTCTTGTGAAACGTAGCTAAAACAGTGTTTAGATAGAAATGTATATCATTAAAAATGCCTGTATTAAAAAACAAATTCTTGACAAACTATTAGCAAATTGAATCCAACACATTAAAGGGAGTGTATATCATGATCAAGTGGGATTCATTCCCGCCATGCAAGGATGGTTTAATATCCACAAGTCAATAAATGTGATGTATCACATCAACAGACTGAAAGGTATAAATCATATCATCCTCTTAATAGATGAAGGAAAAGCATTTGACAAAATACAACATCCTTTCATGACAAAAACCCTTAACAAACCGTGTATGGAAGGAACATACCTCAACATAATAAAGGCTTATGCGACAAACTCCTAACTCATATCATACTCAATGGTGAAAGGCTGAAAACTTTTCCCCTAGGATCAGGAACAAGACAAAGGTGCCCACTCTCACCATTCTTATTCAACATAGTACTGGAAGTTCTAACTAGAACAATCAGGCAGAAAGAAAGAAAGAAAGAAAGAAAGAAAGAAAGAAAGAAAGAAAAAAGAAAGAGAAATAAAAAAGAAATAAAGCAAAAGAAGAAAAGAAATAAAAAGCATCCAGATCAGAAATAAGGGGATAAAATTGTCTTTATTTGCAGATGAAATGATTTTATATATAGAAAATCCTAAAGACTGAGCCAAAAATCTGTTGGAACTAATCAATAAATTCAGAAAAGTTGTAGGATACAAAATCGACATACGGAAGTCAATTGCTCTTGTATTTCACAATTTCTGTTTTCTATTTCATTAAAGTATCTGAAAAAAGAAATAAAGAAAACAATCCTTTTCACAATAGCATCAAAACCCATCAAATGCTTAGAAATAAATTTAAACATAGAAGTGAAAGATCTGTGCTATGGAAACCACAGGACTTTGACAGAAGAAATTGAAGAAGACACAAACAAATGGAAAAAAAAACCCAATTGTCTCTGTTCATGGATCAGAATAATTAATATTGTTAAAATGTCCATACTACCCAAAGCCATATATAGAATCAATGCCATCCCTATCAAAATTCCAGTGGCATTTTTCACCAAAATAGAAAAAAATCCTAAAATATTTATGGAACCACACAAGACCCTGAATAGCCAAGGCAATCCTGAGAATAAAAAAGAACAAAGCCAGACACATCAGGTGTCCTGACTTCAAATTGTAACACAAAGCTACAGTAATCAAAACAGTACAGTACTGGCATAAAAATAGGCACATAGACCAATAGAACAGACTAGAAAGCCTAGAAATGAACTGCTGCAGACATGGTAAACTAATATTTGACAAGGGAGCCAAGTATATTCAGTGAGGAAACAATTGTCTCTTCAATAAATAGGCCTGGTAAAATTGGATAAACACATGCAAGAAAATGAAATTTCATAATATATAAATGTTGAATTACTATGTCATACAGCTGAGCTATTCTAATGTTGTATATCAAGTATACTTCAATGAAAAAGATAAAGTTATACTCCTATCTTATAACACTCACAAAAATTAAAGGCTTAGGCATGAGACTTAAAGAGAAAGACCCCTCAAAGAAAACAAAGAAAAATCTCCTTGATGTTAGTCTTGTCAACAGGCTTTTGGATATGACACCAAAAGCACAAGCAACAAAAGCAAAAATAAAAAAAAGTGAGACTACCTCTAACTTAAAGGATTCTGCACAGCAAAAGAAACGATTGAGAAAATGAAAATGCAACCTAAGGAATGTGAGAAAATATTTGCACACCATATATCTGTTAAGGGCTAATATCCAAGATATATAAAGAATTCCTAAAACCCAGTAACAACAACAGCAACAACCAACAATCCAGTTAAAAAAACGTGCAGAGGAATTAAATAGACATTTTTTTTCCCCAAGGAAGACATGCAGATGACCAATAGCACATAAAAAGAAGCTCAACATCAGTTGGCGTTAGGAAAATGCAAATCAAAACCATAGTGAGCTATCACCTGATACTTATCAGAATAGCTACTATCAGAAAGACAAGAAATGAGTATTGGTGAGGGTGTGGAGAAAAGGAAATACTTTTGCATTGTTGGTGGGGATGTCAATTGGTACAGCCACTGAGGGAAAACCTAAAATTAGAGATAAAACTACCCTAAATCCAGCAATCCCACTTCTGGGTGTATATTCAAATGAGTTGAAATCAGGATCTTGAGAAGATAGATACCTGCACTCCCATATTATTGCAGAATCATTCACAATAGCCAAGATATGGAGACAATCTAAGTGTCTTTTCACCCCAGGGATTAATGGATAAAGAAGCTGTGGTGTATATACTCAACGGAATATTACTCAGCCATGAGAAAGAAAGAAATTCTGTCATTTTTGACAACATGATGGACCTTGAGGGCATCATGTTAAGTGAGAAAAGTCAGATGGAGAAAAACAAATACTGTATGATCTCACTTCCGAGTGGAATCTAAAAAAGCTGAACTCCTAGAAACAGAGTAAATTGGTCACCAGGGTTGAGGAGGGGAGGTTGGGCAGATGTTGGTCAAAGTGTACAAAGTTGCAGTTAGAAGATGAATACCTTCTGGTGATCTGATGCACAGGTTGGTGATTAGAGTCAACAATGCTGCATAGATGCTTTAAAGTTGCTGAGAGGCCAGATCTTAGATATTCTCATCAAAAAAAGAGAAATGAGAAAATAAAAAGAAAAGTCTGAAATCAATGATCTCATCTTTCAGTTTAAAAACTAGAGAGAGAGAGCTAAGTCACTGGAAAGTAGCAGAAGGAAGGGAAGAGTATTGACAAGAGCAGAAACCAAAGAAACTGGAAACAAAAATATAAAGAAAATCAATGTAACAAATTCCTTCCTTCCTTCCTTCCTTCCTTCCTTCCTTCCTTCCTTCCTTCCTTCCTTCCTTCCTTCCTCCCTCCCTCCCTCCCTCCCTCCCTCCCTCCCTCTTTCTTTCTTCTTTCTTTCTTTCTTTCTTTCTTTCTTTCTTTCTTTCTTTCTTTCTTTCTCTCTCTCTCTCTCTCTCTCTCTCTCTCTCTCTATCTCTCTCTCTCTCTCTCTCCTGGTCAGTACAGCTGAAAAAACCCTGGGTTTAGAGTATAAAAAAACAGGAGAGGCGCTTGGGTGGGTGGCTCAGTCAGTTCAGGGTTTGACTGTTGATCTCAGCTCAGGTCTTGATCTCAGGGTTGTGAGTTCAAACCTCATGTTGGGCATGGATCCTATTTAAAAAAAAAGAAACAATAAAAAAGAAAAGAGGGATAACACCTTATTGACATCAGGAATAAGAAAACTATGGATCTTAAAAATGAAAGAGAAAAATATTATAAATTACTTCACAACAATAAACTAAACTCAACAGCTTGGATAAAAGAGACAAATTCGTTGTGAGTCACAGCTACTTTTGCTTGCTCAAGTAGAAAACGTGATTAGCACTCTGTATATTAAAAATATTAAATTCATAATTTCAGTCCATCCATCAGAGAACACTCCAGACCCAGACAGCTTCAGTGGACTTCTGCCAAATATTGAAGGAAGAAATGATACCAAATTTAAGTAAACCTGTTTGAGAATAAAAGCAGGAACAACATTGCCCAATATTTATTTATTTATTTATTTATTTATTTATTTATTTATTTATTTATTTCTGAGGTCCTCATTCCTCTGATTTGGGAACAAAATAGTGCAAAGAGAGACAATTACAGACCAATATGCTTCATAAACAGAGATGCAAATATCCGCAACATGATATTAACAATATATAAAACTAATAACACATCATGACCAAGCAGGGCTTTTTCTATGTAATCAATGCTGGTTCAACACTTGCAAATCAATGTTATTTACTTAATCAAAAGGAAAAAGAAGAAAAGCAATATGATCATTTCAAAAGATGCAGAAAATATATTTGTCAAACTCAACATCTATTCAGATTTTTTTTCTATTCAGATTTTTAAAAATAACAACAAACGAAATTCTAAGTCAACTATGAACTACTTATTTTAGATGTTTAATTCATTCATTTGAGAGAGAGAGTGCAAGCACAAGCAGGGGGAGGGGCTGAGAGAGGGAGAAGGAGGCTCCTTGCTGAGCAGGGAGCAGGGAGCAGGATGTGGGCTCCATCCCAGGACTGAGCCAAAGGCAGACACTTCACCAACTGACACCCCCTGGGTGCCCTGAAATCAACTAGGAATTAAAGGGAGTGTCCTCAAACTAAGGAAGGACATCTTTTAAAGAGTCAAAGCTAATGTAGTATTTAGTAGTGAATGCCTGATGTATTTTCTCTAAGATGGTGAACAAGGCAAGGGTTGTGCTCTCCCCATTCTATGCAAAATTTTACTAGAAGTTCTAACCAATGCAATAAAGCAAAAAGAAAAAAAAAATGGAAAGCATACAAAATGCAGACAATATCCAGACAAAATGCCATATGGACCATCCCAGAGTCTACTGGAAGCTACTAGCTCTTGTAAATGAGGTTAGCAAGTTGTAGGACACAAAGTCAATGTGAAAATTCAGTTGTGTTCCTGTATTAATGGTGATGAACATTGAAAATTAAGAAAAAAAAATCGCAGTATTATTAAAGCACCCAAACTGTGAAATATTTACAGGTTAGCCCAACAAAACATATGTCCTGAAAACTACAAAACATTGATTGGAGAAATCAAGGACATTAATCAATGGAGGGATATTTTGTATTAATGGGCTGGAAGACTCCATGATGTTAAGATATCAGTTCTCTCCAAATCGATCTATAATACTGTGTTATCCTAAACAAAATCACAGTTTATTGAAACTGACAAGCTGAAGGTTTCTGGAAAGCTGGAGAAAGTAGAATAGTTATAGTAGTTTTGGAAAAAAAATGTGGAGGAATCATACATAACTGATTTGGATGCTTATGATAAAGCTACAAGAATGGAGGTGTTATATAATTGCCAAATCCATAGGAGCAAAGATCAATAGAACATAGTAATAGGCCTTCTAGAAATAGACACGCACGTATTGTTAATTTGCTTTTGACAAAGGTGCAAAGGCATTTTAATAACCTTCCAATAAATGGTTTAGGAACAACTCATTTTTAAAAGAAGCAAATAGACCCTAACCAATACCTTGTATCAGATACAAAAATTAAGTGAAAATAAATTATAGACCTGATTATAAAATAAAAGCCCTAGAACTTCTGAAAGAAAACATAAAAGAAAATGTTCTAACCTAGAATTAGGCAAAGATTTCTTACATATGACACCAAAAGCCTAAACCATAAAAGAAAATGTATTGATACCTTGTACTTCATCAAAATTAAATGTTGTTCTTTGAAAGGACTTTTTTTTAAAAAAAGATTTTATTTATTTATTCATGAGAGACACAGGGAGAGGCAGAGACACAGGCAGAGGGAGAAACAGGCTCCATGCAGGGAGCCCAGCACGGGACTCGATCCTCGAACCCTGGGATCACCCCTGAGCCGAGAGCAGATGCTCAACCGCTGAGTCACCCAGGCGCCGAAAGGACTTTTAATAAAATGAAAAAAAGAGTCACATACTGGGAGAAAATATTCACAAAACTTAAATCTGATAAAGAGTTGGTATCCAGAATATACAAAGAACTTTCATAGGTTAATAATAAGAAAATGGGCAAAATATGTGGTCAGACGCATCATCAACAAAGATATGTGGATGGCACTTGAGCACATGCAAATATGCTCAATGCTCTCTACCATTAGGAAAATGCAAATTAAATCCCTAATGAGGCCTCCCCTTTCATATTAGAATAGCTGTAACTTCACCCCCACACACTGCAGCGCCATGTACCCGTGAAGATGTGGAGCAGCTGAAACTTTCCTAACTTGCTGGTGGGAATGCGACAGGATAGGGTCCCTTTGGAAATCAGTTTGGCAGTTTCTTGTAGACACGCCCATGCCCTATACCCCGTGATCTCGTTGCTCTGTGTCCACCCAAGAGAAACAAAGAGGCACGTCCACGCAGAAACCTATTCACAAATGCGTGTACGGGCTTTCTTGGTGAGCAGGAAACTCGAGGACAGTCCCCATGTCCATTAACTGTTGAATGGATCAACAAACTGGGGCATTGTCCAAACAATGGGCGATGACAGGAGGAGCAAGGAATGGACCTCTGCTGCCTGCAGCCACGTGACCGAGTCCTGAAAACGGTGCTGAGAGTCCAGAATCAAGCATTTGTGCCATATGTGATTCCCTTTTCACGACAATCGAGGGAAAGCAAAACTCCAGACCCAAACCAGATGAGTGGTTTCCGGGGGCTAGGGGTGGAGGAGGGCATCGACTTCAGAAGGGCAGAGGGCACATTGTGGGGTCGGGGACAGTTACCTGACTGTGGGCGTGGTTACTTGACGGCAGCCGCGGAGATTCAGAGAGCTGGACTCCGAAAAAGGTGAATTCCACTAGATGTCAGGCGGATCTGAACGCGTCCCACTGTTTTCTGTTGAGGAGGGAACCATGTAAACTTCGTGTGATCCTGAAACCCAACAAGAAACATTGTGAGACAACTGGAGACTTCTGGACGCTGACTCGGTATTTAATAATCCTAAGGAATTGCTGTTAACTCGGTTAATTTGAAGAGTCCTGTGCTTATGCTTTTACAAGGACCCCTTGTCGTTGGGAGAGGCCTACCTCACTGCGGGCAGCCGGGCTGCAGGAGCGTGAGCAGGACGCAAGCCCAGCCGGGAGCCGGTGCCCGGAAGGGGTGCTGGGGAGGTGGGCCTCGCCACACTGTTCGTTATTATATCACTATTGGAAGTTTTCATAATAAAAACTGCAGAAAGACGAGTAAACAGTCACACCAGGAGCATATTCAAGGAATCACGGAGGGATTGTGCAGATCCCACCTGCCTGCCCCAGCGCAGCGAATCGGACAATTGCAGGTGAGCTGTAAAGAGGCCCCAGCCACTGTGAAGTTAAAAGACTCCCGAAAGATAAAGGAAGGAGGCAGAAATCAATGCTGCAAAAATAAACCTTTTATAAAATAACCGAACAGGATGTGCGCAAATTAGAAGCAGTGGGGGGCGGCCAGTGGTACCACCCAGTGAACCTAAACCCCAAAATGATGATGGTGTTACTACAGGCACAGCAGAAACTCGCTGTCAAATCAACGCCTTCGGGAGTTAGAGAAAAATAAGTGAAATGATAAAAATGAAGACAGACATTCACAATTTTATTGTTTTTTTTTTTTTTTAATTTTTATTTATTTGTGATAGTCACAGAGAGAGAGAGAGGCAGAGACACAGGCAGAGGGAGAAGCAGGCTCCATGCACCGGGAGCCCGACGTGGGATTCGATCCCGGGTCTCCAGGATCACGCCCTGGGCCAAAGGCAGGCGCTAAACCGCTGCGCCACCCAGGGATCCCTTCACAATTTTAAAAGCAAATACATTGATTTAAAAAAAGTACGCCCCACTCGTGGTCAGAAAAAAAATTAACATACTAGGTGAAAACATTGATGTTCAATATCAATATTTTTTTTTTTTATGATTAGATGAACTGTTTTCTGGGACATAATGAGCTAATCAAGTTGGATCGAGGTGGAGCAGCCTGGTTACAGCCCACAGTGTCCCGGCCCCGGGGACGGCTGCGAGCTTACAGACCACCCCTCAGCCGTCCCTCTGCGTGTCCCTCTGCAGCCTGGCTGCACTGCACGGGGGTCACCTGTCAGGCCTCCCAAATTCCAAAGAGACTCCTCCTGACACAGAGCTTGTTTCAGAACATAGAAAATGGCAATATGCCGATGTAGATTATAAAGTCAGCTACCCATTTGCTTGTTTTTCAAAAACGGGGGAAAAAAAAGAGAAGCGTGTAAATTACTTGGACAGATCTCTGTTGTAAAAGCGGCCGTGAAAATCCTAAAAGTATATTCAAAAATATAACAGTATGGTAGCAATAATACGCCAGGAGCAAGTGGAGTGGGTACATTTCACGGTGGCAGAAATTGTATAACAGTAAGAAAGGGATTGACAACAACACCAGGTCAGTAGGTTTAATAAGACAAAAGTATTCTTTAATTGGATTTTAGGAAGATGTATCACTTGATAAAATTCAACAGCCATTTAAAAAAAAATGAGAAAACTCGAAACTGAAGTGGAAAACCCTCCACATGGTACATAATATTTATCTAAAAAACGACCACAGCACCCAGCAAACATCACTGTCATTCCCACGAAAATCAGTCACCACGTATGTTTTACGTGACTGTGATCTGGAAGTTCCAGCCAATGCAATAAGAAACGAAACACAGATATGAAATTCTACTTGAAGTTCACGTACCTTTATATCTTGAAAATTCGCGATATTCAGCTTAAAAGTTCTCAGAATTGGAAAAGCAGCTCAGGAAAACGGATTGGTAAAATTTCGACCTAGAAAAGATAATCTGTTTCCCTCGTGTTCCCAGCGGTGTAGGCATTGCACCTCTTCACACGCGGAAGATGCAGAGAGAGCCTGCACACACCATCGCCACAGGCAGGTGGGTCCTTCACCTGTGCCTGAATCTGGACAAACGAAACTAAGAATCTGCTGAAAATGGCATTTTCCAACGGGAGAGACCCACTCTGGGTTTGGCTAGGAGAACGGAGCATGGTGAGGATACCAAGTCTCCTCACCTTCGTTTATGGAGGTGATGCGATGCTGACTATATTACTTTTTTGAAACGTGAGGAAATCATTTTAAAGCGTTGATCGGGGGATACACACATGAGATGGGCCAATCTATACTTTTAAAAAAATCCATAAGATGGATTTAACTTCTTATTCTAAAGTTGCCCCAGCTTTTTTTAAAGATGTGTACAGAAGCAGTTCTTTTTTTTTTTAAAGATATGTACAGAAGCAGTCCTTCTTTTTTTTTTAAAGATGAGTTGCCTCAATTTTTAAACATGTGGTGCCGATGTACTAATCTACATATAGATGAATGCAGTGAGTGCTGAAAGAACTGCTATATGGGACAATCTTCTAATACCGTCACACACACAAATAGACATAAACAGACGACTCACAGAATAATTATAAATGATCATTATGCAGCATGTGGTTTACTCATAAGTAATTCAAGGAATGCAAATCGAAGCCGCCCAATATAATATTCCTATTAAATTAGCACAGACTTTCAAAAGCCTTGGCGCCACTTGGTGTTTGCAGTGGTGCAGTAGGGTGCGCGCTCATTCCTAATGCTATTAAATGTAGTGTGTAATGGGTCATGCAGTTTGACTTTCAGATCTTTTAAAAAAGTTAATATAATTTCACCCAGTGATTCCACCTCTTGAAGGAAGAACAAATATGTGTGTATGGTGATTCAGTGCCTCATTATTTATGATACCAAAAAGGGAAATAAAATCTCAAGTATCCATGACTCGATAGTTGGTTAAGTGCATTAGGATATGTCAGTATTAAAAAAAAATAGTCTTCAAGTGTTAATAATAACGTCATATTTGGAAGATTTTTTAGACAAAAGGACACGGTCTTGTTTTGTTTCAGCACGTGTGAAAAGCAGATTGCAAAGTGTACAGACCGGGTGATGTGCTCGCACATGCACACCCTCACTGGCACGCACCCCGCTGGGGGGACGAGGCCTGGAATGCTAGTAGTACCTGTTTCTGGATGATGGGATGAGGCAGCACTTGGACGACACTAACCAACGCAACTCATGTCTTTTTACAGAACTGGGGGGGTTTGCATCCTGTGATCTTTTCGTCCTTTTTATGGGTGACATCCCATAAAGCAAGGAGACGGTTTGTTCAGAGACGAGAGTGGTCAGTTACAAACTTGATCCTGAATTACTGTTTTAGTGCACGGCCTATTCAGAAAATAACGAGGGAAATGTCAGAATTCCATAATCAGTGTGGACCTCAAAACCTACATTAGACAGAATTATTCCCTACTTTCTTCTCAGGGGAACTTTCCAGATGCTGGTACCCATTCTAAAGCACTCTTCTTTCTTCTTTGTGAACCATTTGTAGGATCTTAAATTTTCCAATACTCATATTTTTAAAAGTATAATGAAACAGGTGAAATTAATTTTAATATTTAATTTTATTTAATCCAACATACCCAGAACATTGTCATTTCAAGATGCAATCAGTATAAAATATTAATGAGATATTTATCTTCTTTTTTATGTATTGTCTTTGAAATCGGTGTATATTTTACACACAGCACACGTCAATGCAGACCAGCCAGTGCTTGATGGCCTCATATGGCTACTGTCCCCTGTGTGGGACAGGGCAGTGCAATAATAATAACCAATAATAATAATAATAATAACCACATGTATTGGTGGAGACCTTAAAGATCTATTTGTCAGGATATTTTATAGAAAAGCTGGTCAATAAGGTGTTAAGACAGCATTTCAAAGAAAGTTACCTGATGCCCATTCTGCAAACAACTTGAATTCAGATATGACCTTTCTATGTCTATTATCTTATAAAAATAGTTAAGGCACCAATTTTACCCTACATCTAGGATACTTAAAAGGTAATAAGCATGTGTGATTTATATGCAAAAGTGGATTGCCTTTCATTTTAACACATTTCACTTTTCCCAATTGAAGAATTATCCATCTTTGTTAGGCATGCAAAATTTGGAAACTACCAAAAGGCTCCAGAACAGGTTTCCGAGCAACGCTGCTATGTTGTTGCAACACCCGACGTGACACGATATCGTAGCTATCATTTTGCATTCTGCTCTGACTTAATATTTTAGTATATATTTCTCCATAAATGTTACCTTTAAAAACTTTTTTTTTTTCAAAATCCGACTGACGAATCAGAGTTTGCTTAACAGAAATGCACCAGAGGAAATTATTTCCGCAGTTTCCCTGGGTATGTGTGTCTTTTAGGCATTTAGCATCGCCTCTTCACACGTCCCCAGACTTCCTAAAGACCTCCCAAGCCCAGCTGTCACAGTCTTCCTCTTGCTTCAGAGGACACGAGACTGCTTTGTGAGAGCCACACAAGTGTTGATGATCAGGAAAAGGATTTGTTTCTTCCTTTCCATTCTTTTGCTTTTTACTTCTACTTTACAAAATTTTAGTTTTGCCTTTGCTGTCGGGGACTCGAGTGCAATAACCAACGTAGTAATGATGGTAGGGGACTCTGTGCCATCCCCGTTTTGAAGGGAGGCTTTTAATCCTTTCCATTAACATCGATGTGTGTTGCAGCTTTTATTAATTACCCATTATGGAGCTCAGGGAAGTTCCTGCTGTTTCTCCTTTGCTGGTGGTTATTGCTTGTTATCATGATTTAGAAGCAAAATTTTTTCAATTTTTTTTCTTTTCCTATTAAGATAATCACATTTTTCTCCTTTTAATTTGTCATCGTGGTATATGCGATTACAAAGATTAATAATGTGAAATCACTTGCGTTCCTTGGATAAACTGAGTTCTTTGTTACGAATTGCCGTTTTTAGATAGGGCGCTGCATGACTGCCAGTCCTTTGCTTAGGGTTGGTTGATCCACGCTCCTTCGTTGCCGTTTCTTTTCTGTTGCGCTGCCCACCTGGTTTTACTGCAGAAGTGATATTGGGTTCATAGCATAAACCTTGGAAAGGTTTTACATTAGAATGGGATACTCCTTAAACAAATCGTAGGACTTACCTGTTAAAAATATAAGGTCCTACTTTTTTGTCTTCGGAAGGATGCTAAACCCCCGATTTAATGTATTTATTTGTCATATGACTGTTCATGCTTTCTACTTCTTATTCCTGCAAGGATCAACATGTTATTTATATTTTCCCTAGAATTCATACATGCATTAAAATTTTCTAATTGTTTTTGGTATACAATTGCTTATGATATTTATTGTTTTAATATACTATGCCAATAGTTACATCTTTTTAAATGTATAATATTACTATTCACACCTCTTTATTCAAAAAACTTGCTAGAGATTTGTCCATTTTGTTAGAGCCTCAAGAAACAACTTTGCCCTTTAAAAATATTTTCTATAGATATTTTCATCCTTATTTGTTTCTGATATTACCTCTACTTTCTTCCATTTTCTTTGGATTCATTCAGATTTTTTCTCTTCTTAAATTCTTAAGTTATATATTTGCACATTAATTTTTTTGTCTTTTTTCCTAATAAAAGATTTAAAGCTATACCTTTCTCTCTACGTTTCATTTTCACTGCTTTCCATAAATTTGTAAATGCATTTTTTGTCATTCAGTTCTATAGATTTTGCATTTTTGTAATTTTATGTCTCATGGATTTTTAGGTTATTTCTGTTTAATTGATTTTATTTACAAATTTTATAATTTTCTTTTTTTATTAATTTATAATTTTAAAAAGTTGTGTTCAGATATGTGGCCTATACAACAACAATTCTTTTGGAACTTGTTGAGATTTGCTTTTTGGCCTAATATAATTTTAGTTTTCATAAATGTTCCATTTGTCATGAGTGATCAGAATGTGCATCTGTTAATGTTGGATGCAAGGTTCTATACCTGAGCATTTGAATAGGCTTGATAATTACATTGTTTAATTATATTTTTTCCTTCTGAAAATATTTGAGAAATATATGTTTAAATCTTGTGCTGTGGTGGTGGAGTTCTCCAATTTTATTGCTTCTATAAATTTTGACACTATTTCATGAAATTCATTCATATTTTGAGGTATTCTATTTTTATGGTGAATTATACCAATATGTAGCCATTTCCTCCACACTCAATGTTTTGTTCTTATGGCGCTTTTGCTTGTTACCTATTTCATAGTAGTGTAATACACATATGCTCTTTTTTTTCTTCTTGTCTATGTCTTTTTCCATATCTTTGCTGTCAACTTTTCTGTGCATCCTTTCCATTTAAAACATTAAATAGGTGGATTCTTTTCCAATTAGCAATCCATTTTTAACTGGTCAGTTGGTCAGTTTACCTTTGTTATAAGTATATGTCTACCTGGACTTTGCTCCATCCTCTTAGGTTTGTATTACTATTTTCCTAATTTTTCTATTCTCCTATCTTGTCTTTGCTATTGAATTAATTTTTTTGTTCATTTAGAAATTCTGTTTTCTGCTATTTTTGGAATTTATATACTCTATTATTTAAAAATACTCTTTTAAAAAAGATTTTACTTATTTACTTGGGGAGAGAGAGAAAGAGGGGAGAGGAGCAGAGAGAGAGGCAGAGAGAGAATCTCAAGCAGACTGCCCACTGAGCACAGAGCCCAATGAGGGGCACAAACTCACACCCTCGAGATCACGATCTGAGCTGAAATAAAAAGTTGGACACTCAACCAACTGAACCACCCATGTGCCCCACTGTTATTTAAAAATACTTTTAAATTTATACCATAAATAGTTAACCTAAAAAGCCTAAATTTGAATACTATCTCGCCACTACTGTCCTAAACAACACAAGTGCATTGTAATACTTTAATACTGACCATCCTTTTCTACCTTTTCTACCTACTTTTTCTAAGTTAAGTGCTTATACTGTTCATTCCTCAGTTTTTAAAAGCACATTGCTTTTTATACTCATTAACTATTTGACTTTCCTAAGACAATCCTTCCAGGATCATTTTTTTCTTTGGTTAAATCCTTCAGAATCTTTCTAAAAGGAAGGTCAGCAAGTAATAAAATCTCTCACTTTTTGCTCATCTTAAACAATTACTAATTTTTCTTCATATTTGAAGGATGGGTTTTCTGACTGGGGGTAATTTTTTTCCGAATCTTTAAAAATATTATTCCAGGGATTTATGGGATCTATTTATTTCTGCCAAGCTTTCCATTATTCTAGATAATGTTCCCCTGTAGGTCATCTGTCTTTTGTATATGGAGATTTTTAAGATTTTTCTCTGACTTTAGGATTTACAATTTCAATTTCATCACAACGTGATGGTTGTAGTTCTTTTAAAAACTCATAACTCATTGAATGTTATGCTTCTGAGGCTTTGCATCTTTCATCATTTCTGGGACATCCTTCTGCTGCTGCCCTTCTGCTGCTGCTAAAATGTCAACAAGGAATATTTTCAGCTCTATTATTTTAAATTTCTTATGTTTCCTTTCATTCTATTTATCTCTTTGTTCTCTATGCTGTGCTCTGGGCAATTTCTTCAGGTGTATTTTCCGGTTGCTAAGTCTCTCTTCATCTGTCTCTGCTGTTCTGTTTCAGCTTTCCATGAAGTGTTTTCTTTCAGCAATCATGACTTTAATCTCTAGAAATCCATTGGCTTCTCTTTTTAAATCTGCTTCTTCATTGCATATAGTGTCTTAACAGTTACTCCTTTTGAGAATATGCCACACACAATTATTTTATCTTCTGTGCATGAAATTCCAATATTGCTGGTCTTTGAAGATCCAGATTTGTTGTTTGTTTGGATGACCCTCCCCTATGGTGGCCTGCTTCTCCTCTGGTGTACTTTAGTTATGAGGTCATCACTTTATCACAATATGTGGAAAGTCAGTGGGCCTGAGTTGGTTGTGCTCTCTTCTAAGGTTTTATACTTCCTTACACAGTAATAGGAGGCACCACTAACCCAGGGTGAGATTGCCCGCCCCCCCATGAATGTACAACTCCCGCCCAAATCCAAAGTCCTAGACCCAGCTCCCCCATCTCACTGCAGGCCAGCCTCCAAGGGTACCCCTGCTGCAACCTGCCCTTCCTTTCTGCCACCTGTAGACCTGAGACAAAATACTTCCTGGTGAGAAGAGATGCCATCTTTGGAGACCACTTCTACTATTGGCAAGCTTAGCAAGGCATCCAAAGGTGGAGTCTTTCTCGGGTTGTTCTTTTCAGTGATTGGAGAAACTGTTAGAATACCTAACTCATCAAACTGTTGGAAATATAAGTCAGCTCAACTCTTTTGACTGAAAAGACCAGCCAACTCAGTGGCCCATATCCATGTATTTCTATAATTATAAGGATTCCTCCAACAGAGTATACATCTTTTTTTTTCTCACATTAAATACCCTTGTGGTTGAACAGTGAGGCAGAGTATCATATATTTCCCTTGAATTATGAATATCACCAGGACGGTGTTTCAGCCAAAAGTTAGGTTTAAGACCTATAAGGAATTAACTTAAGAGAAACAATGTTTTTGACAAAAAGTTAAATGTTCAGCTTGCCCAGCCATAATTTTCTTCCTTTAAACATTGAGTATCAGCATCATGCAGGTCAGGAGTGAGTTCTTCAGGAGCAAAAACCCTGTCTTGTTTACTACTACGTCTCTAGGGCCTGGCAACATGTCCTGCCTCTAACAAGTGCTTGGAAATATTAAACAATGATCAATACCAGAAGTGTGCGGTGAGCACCCACCACATACCATATGCTGTGGATTAGATGGTAAACAAAACAGATTAAAAAGTTGGCTTCCGTAGATTCTCCATTCTAGCTGATTTTGTTAACATTTTAATGTATCACTTGTTGTATGAGTAGATTAAAATACCCTTGGTGGAAATTTTTTAGATAGGGAGACCCAGTCTTTCTAGTACGACACCCAAGGCTACTCTCACTGGTTTCTATAATGAAGAACCAAGTCCCTTTTGCTTACCAGCTATTACCAACACTGCAAATTAAAACAAACCACAGAAAAGCTGTACCAGGAATCCTAAAAAAAAATGGCGCTTGTTTCTAAAATTCCCTGCAAAGATAGTTAAAGTTGTTGAATTCATGTAAACGTGATTTTAGTTAGAATTCTGAGAGACTTGCAAGCTTAAGACTTGAATATCTGCTCTTTTGTGTGCTCCAGGAGATGGGAATGGGGCCAGTTCTCTGCAAATGGCTTTGCAGAAGCATTGGGTTTTCATTTTTATTGGGCAATATTTACTTTTAGATACTGAAGGTGGTAAGAAGGGGCAGACCAGATGTTTCGGACCATGACATTTATGCAAATTTGGTTTTCTCTTTAAGGAAAAGAAGACAAAGTCACTAATAGGAATTAAGGATGGAAGCTAGAGAGAGTTTGTGTGAGTGAGTTCCCAGGAGGTTAAGCCTCAAGAACTTGAAGTCAGATTTGGAAAGAATAAATATATAAGTGTTTTTCTGTGACCAATCTTTGTATTTCTTCTTGTGATAATGACCTGATGCTCCTGAGTTTTACTTGCAACTTCCTGATTCCTTCTTACATCAATATAAATGCCTTTTATATAAATGATACATTATTCACTCATTTAAAGAAAATAAGTATTCATTTCAGGTAGTATTATCTTCAATACAGTGGGTTTTTTTTTTAATTGGAAATGAACCTTGAATTTCTTCTGATCTAATTAGCCTATTTGCATTCATTCTTCATGATAGAGAGACAAGCCTGCATAGCAGATTTACTTAAGCAGCATGGGGAATGCAGGGTATCCTTCAGATGCATTTTTGCAAGATCTCGCACATAACGGACACCCCAAAAATGTCTTCTGATTCAGCAAAAGCAAGATTGAATGCAATTGGGAACGCAGAGAATGGAGTTTCACGATTTGCAAGAGAAGGAAGATTTGTGACTGTTGGCGGTAGATTTTTGCCTTTGGGTGATCATAAGAGGTGTGTAGATACTGATGCAGGCTTGCGTAAGCAGAAAGCAGTTCTCACTGAGCACCACAAGTTTTATAAGTGAGCTGCTGTGATTGGCTTTAAAGGTCAAGATATGAGTGTTGAGATGGACGAGGAAAGGCAGGACCATAAGGTTTGCTTGGATTCCATGGATGGCAAAACTGCTTTCATTTATGTTGGAGAAAGGAAAAGATAAGGGCCAGGATAGCCTGACTCGGGGTGCCTCTGGCTGCAGAGCCTCGGGTGGCAAGGCTTGCTGCTGTCTGCCCTGAAACCTGTCACAAGGGCCTCTCCGAGGACACCCAGGTAAACATGTGGCCGATTCCATGCTTTGCAACCATAGAGAGAACAGGTGTGTGTGTTCCTGTGCAGGTACAGCTGCCATGTGTGGCTTACCATTTAAGGATGCAGGCTAGATCTTACATGGGGAGAAACTCACCCAGTGATCCCCAGTGGGAATTCCCAGTGGGACCAGAATGCGCTGCGTGAGAGTGTGGCTCAAGCTGCGCAATGAAAAGCAGACAGAGTGGCTGGAAGTGGGTTTTGACAGGTTGCCTTGGGCTTTGGGGCCACATGAGACCCACTATAGCTCTGAACTCATCCGTTTCCCATTCCTTCAGGTTATTTTGGGACTCAACACATTGAAGTGGGTCTACTGGGACTGTTTAGGGCCCAATACATTGAGGTGGGTCTCTTGAAGGGTGACTTGTCCTCCAGGGGACACTAGGTGGCCTGTGTTTCTCCTGGGTCCATCCTGATTTTCCATCTCCTTTGTTGGGAATTTTCACGGATTCCAGGCTAAGGTAACCATGGCCTTCTCTGCTTTGGGCATCATTACTTTGTCACACCATTGCGACATGCATCTGTGTCGCCATATGTCACGTCTTCCAGGGCTTCTGCACTTTGCTCTTGATGCTGATGGTACTGAGTTTCTTTGGCTCCTCCTGGGAACACTCTCGGTGTTAAGAAGTCCAGGCATGACGTGGTGCCCGGGATTTACGCGCAAGGATGGCGATGATGGTGAACATGTCACACCAAGCATCTTACACCCCTGCTTGCCTCCCTGCCACCCACCCCCATCCCTTTGTGAAGTCAGCACATGTTTACCCTGCCTTAAAATTGCAAGGATGATGACCAGGTTTTACTTGAGTGTGGATTGTGTGTGAGCATTTTGTAAGGGCCTTCCCAGTGCAGGGGGATTAGTCACAGGCTCCTCACACAGGCTTGGTCCCCCTCCCAGGGGACCCTTGGTCCTGCCGTGTCCAAGAAGGGCAGGTTCCAGAAGCGCATCGGTGAGCCAGGGGGCAAGGTCTCCCGGCTGTCATGGCTCTGAGGCTGCGAGGAAGACCAGCCTTCACTGGTGGAACTCAAGTGTGTGGGCAGCTCCTGAGGTCCTGGCAGGGCAGGCAGGAAGGTGGCCGTGGGTGGGGTGACGGAGGCCACCATGCAGCCCTCGGCCGGCCGGAGCCTGAGCCTTGGGAAAGCCGCTCTCAAGGTAGGCAGCCCGGAGGGAGGAGGGCGGTCGGTAATGCTGCCCACGGAGCTGACCTGGTCAGTCTTGAGTGTGGAGAAGACCCCAGGGGCTCAGGCATGGAGATGAACTGCAGGGCCAGTCGCTGCACCTGCGCAGCACAGATGCCGCCCAGAGCAGGTGGTGCTGGCCGACAGGTGCAGCCGGGGGACCGCACAGGAGCTGGGGGTTCAGGTCCTTCCCACCGGCCCTGATGAATTGTGGGGTCAGAGTCCCCGGATGGAGGCCCTGGGGATCCTGTGCACCGGGGTGGGGCCAGCAGGGGCTGCAGCTCGGTTCTCTTGGCCCCTCCCGGGAGCACCCTTCCTTCAGCTGGAGGCTTGGTGAGTGACCAGAGCCCCCACATGGGGAATGAAACCCCAAGTCCATGGTGGCCTCCAACCCTGTCCCCCGCCCTTCGCCCCCACCTAGGGAGCCCCTGCCCCTCAGGCTGTTCCCACTTCTCAAGCACCTGCCTGTGGCTTTTGCACTTGCTGTTCCCTCCTGCTGGATCTCGGTTCCTCCAGACATCCTCGCGGCTCACCCCCTGCTCCCTTCAGAGGTCTGCGGACATGTGACCTCAGGGGCTAGCCTCCCGCCCCCTTCATGGAAGAGCACCCCTGCCTCTGTGTCCTCCAAACGTCCTTGCACACCTAACACCTGACGCTGATCCTCACAGATCCTTCTTCCCCCTGCTGGAGGTCGGCCCCCCACACGAGGACCCATCCTGCCCCTGTAGGTGGTCACCTGCCCCCCCCCCCTCCGCCGCATGAGGACCCATCCTGCCCCTGCTGGAGGTCGGCCCCCCACACACGAGGACCCATCCTCCCCTGCTGGAGGTCGGCCCCCCACACATGAGGACCCATCCTCCCCTGCTGGAGGTCAGCCCCCACAGGAGCCTTGTGACCTTGGCGGGCCTGCTCTGAGGTGCCTGCGTGCGGGGTGCGGGAGGTGCCGCCCATGTGTGAACCGAGTGAGTGCATGCACGCGGCCCCGACCCTGCGCGGGGAGGCCCAGGCCACTGCCTCTGGCCCACGGGAGCTCCCAGGCCCCACGTCCCCATAGCTGTGGCCGCTCCCCGCGGGGCTCCTGCCGCTGCCCTGAAGCAGGCCCACTTCCCACAGACCATCTCAGGATCAGGGGCCGCGGCTCCAAGATGGGCTGCCCCGTCCTCCGTGTCCTTGGTGGTGTCCATGGTGGGCCTGCAGGGTCACCACCGCGGCGGGCCGGGAGGCTGCCGTCACCCCCGCTCCCACCCGCACCGGCCCCCTGGACACTCGGGTCTTGCCGCACCGGGACGCAGGTTCCGCGAGGACAGACACGGCGGCGCCGTGTTCGCCGCAAGGGAAGCAGGACCTCTGTAGGCACCGCTGAGCCGCAGCTCCGTGTGATGAGAACATTTTTCTGAACATTTGTCTTAAAATGACGAACCGGGCGCCGTCATCCAGGATCCGTAGGGAACCTTGTTCCAGAGACTGGCTTTCGGGGCAGCGCTTGGGTCCTGCGGAAGAAGGGCCGGGTGCGGGCGTGGGTGCCCTGCAGGAGGGAGCCGTGCCACCAGGCCCGCCGCCAACCATGGGCCGCCACGTCGGCCTGGGCGGTTCAGGGCCCGGACCCGGCAGCGGCTGGTGGAGCGAGAGGCGTGCCGGGCATCTCCATCACGAGGCGCTCAATCATCTTAATTTCATAATGAAGATAGGCATGCAAAGCAGGAGAATTCCTAAAAATCGTCAGCTGGTTGATGGCACCGCTGTCTAAATGTGTCTCCGAAGAGAAAGACACGGGCTGAGAATAATTTCCTGAGCTTTATTACTGCCAGGGGATATTATGAGTCAGGTAAGAGGTGAGCGTAAATCATGTGTGCGCTGAGCATAATGAAGGGGTTTGAAAACAGCTGCCTGATGATAAACAGCATAGTTTTGCTTAACGCATTAAAGAACCCTCCATACAACTTTTGTTGTCGTGCAAACAAATAAGCCTTCGCCCTGCTTCAAGGTCAGCCAAACCTCAGGCTTCCTGTCGGGACGGAAAGACATTTATTTTAAGGCAAAAGGTTAATCTTTCACCAGCTCTAGCGCTCTCTGGAGAGACGAGCTCTCCCTCCAGGGTCGTCCCAGCCACGCACGCTCGGGGCGCCGCAGGCCAGGCCCTGCTGGGCCCCCAGGAGCGGGCGCCCGAACCGACCCGTAGGACCCACCAAGCCACTTGTAGAGCGAGTCCTTCAGAAGACAAATGTGGTCCGGGAGCCACGCGGTTGGCGTGCATCTCTTGAGCACCTACGGCATACACAACCCCATGTATGCCGTAGGTGTCCTACGGGTACGGTCCCGCACGCAGGGAGTTCGTACGTGTGTGGTATGGGTGGCCGTGTCTCGCACGTTCTGATGGAAGGTGAGTCCAGGGGAGGAAAGGGACCCTGCTGAGCCAGCCGTCGCCACCCACCTGGCACCTTGGGCACCCCAGCCTGGTCTAGCGCACATCCCTCTCCGTCCTGCGTGGCTCTGGGCTTCCAGAGGGGCGGGTGCTGGCCCGGAGGGATGGCGGGGCTCACGGTGCTCGGTGGAAGCTACTGTCAAACGGCCCGTTGTTCCTTAACGAGGAGCCTCGGTGTCCATCGAAAGATGAATGGATCAAGAAGATGTGGTTTATGTATACAGTGGAATATTCCTCAGCCATTAGAAATGATAAACACCCATTTGCTTCGACGTGGGTGGAACTGGAGGGTATGATGCTGAGTGAAGTAAGTCAATCAGACAAGAACAAACATTATAAGGTCTCATTCATTTGAGGAATATAAAAAATAGTGAAAGGGAATAAAGGGGAAAGGAGAGAAAATGAGTGGGAAATATCAGAAAGGGAGACAGAACATGAGAGACTCCTAACTGGGAAACGAACAAGGGGTACTGGGAGGGGAGGAGGGCGGGGGGGGCGGTGACTGGGTGACGGGCACTGACGGGGGCACTTGACGGGATGAGCACTGGGTGTTATTCTGTATGTTGGCAAATTGAACACCAATAAAAAATAAATTTATTATTAAAAAAAAAAGAAAATTGCTACCTGCTCTCTCTTCCCCTTCCCTTCTCTGACGCGGGTTGTTACGGCCATCAGGACACTCAGATTACCTGGTATTAGCGGCAATTTGTTCTTTGGGGTAGTATAATTAATCTCTGGTTTTAATGAAGTGAATATTCAAATTATCACGTACCAAGTTACATGGAATCATAAAAATAATACAAATTAGTATTTCTAAACGGATGCGCAGAGCTAAGTGAATCCGCCACCCTCTCAGCCTTGGCTAGCTCACGCGTCCCCGTCTCGGAGGAGCGAGGGTGCCGAGGCCGGGCGCGCGGGGTGCTGCGGTATGTGCGCTTCTGTGCGGCGGCGCCAGGGTGCTGGTCCACGTGGACCCGCTGGACCCAGCGAGCATCCCGAGCTCACCCCGCTGGGTGGGCCTGGGGGAGGCATGTGCGTCGAAGCTCCACCTCTTCTCTTTGGGGCTGTGGGGAGGAGGAGCTGAGTGGCCCTCCGGTGCTGAGAGCCTGGAGCGTGGATACCTTTCATCATATCGTCGGGGGACAGCGACCGGAGGGACCTTCCATCATGGGGCGCGGGGCTCCGAGCAGCACCGTGGATCTTCAAGGTCTGCACCCGCAGCTGTGGGCTGGACGCCGACACCTGGGCCCGCATTCGCCATAGCTGGCAAGTGTCTATACGAAGAGACAAAATGCCACCCGGTCTGACGTAGCTCCCTGGGAAAAGCTGGCTCATCACGGGAACACGCGGGGCCCGTCACCATCTTGCTGGAAGGGTGTCCTCATCCCTGGGAGCTGAGTGTCCGGGCTCTCAGGGCCTGGGGAGGGAGACGGGACCTGGACTCTCGATGCTGAGCCCAGCAGCCCGCCCGTCTGCAGACCCCGCACTCGCCTCCAAGAGCGTGGCGCACGTGCACCGAGAGCCTGAAGTCATTCCTCTGATCAAACAGTCGTTTTTGCAGAAATAATTACCAGTTGGTAGATATATTGCCGGAAGGATTTCCACCGGAGCTGAAATCATTTACTAAATAGACATAATAAACTAATGATTGTTTATTTTTTTTGAATATGTGGCTCAGCACAGAGAAGGGAGCAGCTGGCGTTCGTCAGGGGAGGTTTCCTTCCCAGCAGAAGCCTTGCCAGCCGTCCCGTTGTTGGCGCGTCACCCTCTGCCACCCTGGACACCTGCGGGTCTCCGGCTCCCCGGGGGCGTCCTTGCAGGCAGGCGAGCTGTGTGAGGCCTCCTTTCTGCCCTTCTGAGGACGTGCAGAAGCTGACCCATTAGCAGGCATCCGCTCCGCGTCCCCCTGTTGGTTCGAATTCCCGGTTTGGTTTTTGCCGCCGCTCTGACCCCAGAGCAGCCCTTGGAGGCTGAGCATCCCTCCATGGGGTGGCAGAGGCCAGGCCCCGGGGTGCGTCCCCGCCAGCACCGCCTGCCCCCGCTCTTCCTCTCCAGGACGCAGCAGTGGCTGAGGGCCTCTGGACGGAGGGCACCCGGGAGGCCGGGGGAAGCAGGGGAGCCAGGGCAGACCCAGTGCGTACCTGGACCTTGCACCGATGCTGGGCTGGTCCAGAGCCCCGAGCTCTCCCGCTGTCCCTGTTCCCAAGGCCACCAGCCTTTCTCCCGTTTTCACATTGAATCTTGAGAAAAGCAAGCTCCAGCCGCTGGCCGGGTTGCCGTTGCGAGGGCAGGAGGGATAAGGACAGCAGTGTGCCTGCGAGCTCAGCCCAGCGCCCGGGCCGCCTGCCCTCCAAGGCCGCCGGGGCCTGTGCACCTGGAACCAGCCGGCGTGTGGGCCGTGACCGCAGGCTCCCTGTGCACAGGGTCCCCCGCGGGCTCTGGCGAGCAAGGAGGAAGTCCTCCCGCCGCTGCGGTCCTCACCCCTGCCGTCTCAGACTGCAGGCGGCACACGTCCAGCCAGGTGGGCGCCAGCCCCAGCCCTGCACGGGGTGCGAGTCACACACCCCTGACTCTGGCGTTCTGGTGCTGTCCTTGTCAGGGCCTTTGTGGATGGAGTTCCTTAAGCCTCGCCGAGCCCCGCTCTCCTAGGCTACAGAGACCGTAGTTCTCCTTCACCTAGCTACTAGGGGGTCACGCAGAATAAAGCATGCAAACAGAGCTCTTTTGCAAGTTTGGGATCAGAGAAGGGGGGTGGATAACGGGACCAGGATGGAGCGGCGGCCTGGGGCGAGGGTCTGGCCACACGGAGCCCCCAGCTGCTGGCCCGCACTCTCTCCTCAGCCTGTCTTCCAGGGAAGCTCACGGTTAATCAGTTTTGCTTAAAACATTGATTTTTATAAGGAAGCCTTATGGGACGGCATCTCTGGCTTATCTCTTAGCTGGCTTAGCAGGTTTTTTGGCCGGACTTCTTATCTCACTGTTTGTTTACTCAACTCAGGGATTCTCTGCGGTCCTTCGGGAAAGCAAGTTATGATAATTATTATCAGTGGACGCAATTCACTGAGTGCCTGCCCATCTCCCAAGACTTGGCTCAAGAGCCACCCCTCGGGGAGCAGCTGGCGTCCGTGGGCAGCAGGCACCTGCCAGCGCTTCTCTGTTTGCACAGGTGTCTCCTTTCACGTCGCCCTTCATTCCCGAGCTGTGCGCCGTCCGGCGGGTAGCGGCGCTTGGTGAGTGGCTGGCCACGGCGTGCAGGGGAGGAACTCAGAGGAAGCCGCAGGGCGGCCGACTTCCTGCCCAAGCAGGGCTCCTCGAATTTTATTACCGTGTGCTCACCTGTAGCCCCGGGTCCCGAAGTGCACTCTGCTCATTGGCACACGCGCACGGCACGTCCGGGCTCACGCATGCTCTCGGCCTGCCGGGGGCTGGGTGCGAGCTTCTGCTCCCACACCAGCACCTGCCTCAGGCATCAAGGCGGTGCTCTCCACCGCTGCCTGGGCCTTGCAGGAGGAAGGAACCCTTGCAGCCAGAAGACCAGGACGCCTTTCCATCTTCTCCACCAAATCTGCCCAATTTTGTTGCTGCCGGTTAGCAACGTCCTAACTTTTCGCTGATGTCGTTCAGTCGCTTTTGTGAACTAGCCGGAGGGGGCTGCATTTTTATATGTAACCCAATGAATTCAAAGCAGGTTCAAGAGTCTTTCTAGACTTTTTTTTTTTTCTTTAAAGAGTAGACATGGTATACGTATCGAGTTACCTTTTGCAGTTGCCTCATTCCGTTTCTCCAGTTTTATTGAGAAGTAACCGACATCTGTCACTGTTTAAGCGTAAGGCGGACGTTGCATTGGCTTGAGTCACGTGCATTGTGAATCGGTCACCACGGTAGGTCCAGCGAACCCCCACCTGCGTGTATGGACACGACACTCGGCAAAGAAAGGAGGAAAACGTTTTTCTCCATGTGATGGGAATGCTCAGGACTTATCCTGTCAACCACGTTCTGTGGATCACTGGCCGCGATGCCCCAGCACTTCCCTTGCCCCTGGAAGTTCTCCCTCGGACACCTCCCTCCACTCCTCGGCCTCTGGTAGCCACGGTGCTCATCTCTTCCTATGAGTCTGAGTTTTCGTTTTTACGATCATATATTTTTTTTCTTTTAAGAATCCACCTATCAGGGAAATCGTGTGCCATTGGTCTTTCTCTGACCGAGCTCGCTCAGAATGCCTTCGGCGTCCGTGCACGTTGTCACACATGGCGGGATTTCCTAGTTTTTATGACTGAAATGCAGCCCGTGTATTCACACACACGTTCTTCATCCATCGACGGGCGTGGTGGTCTGCACGCCTTGGCTGTTGTGAATCGGGCCGTGCGCCTGGAGTGTAGATGTCTGAGTTAGTGTTTCCATTACCTTTGGGTGTCTTCCCGGAGGTGGAACTGCGGGATCGAGTGTTTGGTCCATATTTGATGTGTGGGTGGATCTGTACTGTTTCCCGCAGAGGCTGCACGCTCTGCGTTCCCACCAGCGGCGCACGAGGGCTCCTTCCCTTCCACATCAGGGCCAGGGTCTGTCATCTCATCCTTGGGGTGCTGGCCCTTCTAACGGGTGTGGGGCGATCCCTCATCATGGTTTGGGTTTGCATTTCCCTGATGAGGAGTGATGGGGAGCACCTGTTTACCTGCCTGTTGGCCTTTCATACACCTTCTTTGGAGAAACTCCTATCGAGGATTGAGGTATTTCACCCATTTTTAAATTGGATTATTTCTGGTTTTGTTTGTTTGTTTTTTGCTATTGAGCTATAGGGGTTCTTTATATATTTTGGATACTAACCCTTTATCAGATACATGGTTTGCAAATACCTATTTTTCCCATTCTGCAGGTTGCCTTTTCACCTTGTGGAAGGTTTCCTTTGCTGTGCAGAAACTGTTGAGTTTGATGCAGGCCCACTTGTCGATTTTGTTTTTGTTGCTTGTGCTTTAGGTGTAATTTCAAAAAAACAAAAACAAAAACAAAAAATACCAATCATCACCAAGACCCCTATCAGGGAGCTTTGTTCCCATGTTTTCTTCTAGTTTCATGGTTTCGGGTCATATATTTCAGGCTTTACTCCATTTTGAGTTAATTTCTGTGAATCGTGTAAGACATGGGTCCAGTGTCATTACCCAGTTATCCCAGCACCGTCTACTGAAGAGATGTCTTTTGTCCACCGAGTGTCCACGACTCCGTTGTGAAATACTAGTCAACGACATATGGTTGGGTTTATTTCTGAGCTCTTGATTCAGTTCCGTTGGCTTATTTGCCTGTTTTTATGCCGGTACCATACTGTTTGGGTGATTATAGCTTCATAGTAGAGTTGAAATCAGGAAGTGACCTATTACTTTTGACAACAAAATCACGTGATAATAAGCATGTCCCTGCACGTCTATCTATAAGATCCTTGTGCCTTAGCATCCACTTCTTTTAAAACACCAGTAATTTCTTTGTCATTTCTTGCTAAAAGGTCATGTTCCTTTTGAACAGCAGGTCGGGTTTATTAGACAAACTCACCAGGCAGCATGTCGCCGAGGTCACGGATCTTGTCAATGTGTCACACCAGCTGGTCTACTTCTGAACGGTGCAAACTGGGTGCTCAACCCCCAGTGAACACACCTACGGTGAGATCATATAAATGTGTAAATCCTGAGGGAGAGAAGCCAAATTTAATAAGAAGCATTTGTGGAGGGCTGTTACGGTGTGTTGACTTTCACAACATCACCTCATTAAGCTGACACATGCACAGCCAAAAATACTCACACTGTCTTGACCCTGACTGAGCATCTACCCCAGAGCAATAAATGCAGAAATGAACGTTTTTGCAAACCGTTGTTTATGTCATGTTTATTTATAGGAGGCAACACCTGTTATGATGGGGCATAGTAGTGAAGATGGCAAATTTGTGTGGCAGGACTATTGCCTGGAATAGGCTCGGCTCCAGTTAATAACTGGGCTGGGTGAGCCATCTAATGATAAGGGAAGTGTTTATTTTGTAACATCTCCTGAAAAAGCTGTGCATGTCGTCTGATGATGACACTGCACCAGGACAGCCAGACCGTGCCGCCAGGAAACTGCTGGTTTGCTACATAATAAAATATCAGCAGTGTTCAGCTGGGGAGTCCACAGGGACATTTTTACACACTTATTCACTCCATTTTATAAATTCTCTGTAATGGGTTTTTATTATCAAGTAAGATAACATATTTAGGATAATGGGCTTTTTTTTCCCCCCTGACTGCAAATGTGTACACGGCCACAAGGACACACCCCTACACACCCGTCAGCATGGCCAAAATCTGGAACGCTGACGCCAGATGCTGGCGAGGACGGGGAGCAGCAGGAGCTCTGGTTCCTGGCTGGCGGGGACGCCCAACGGTGCAGCCGCTTTGAGAGGCAGTCTGGCAGCGTCTTGCAAAGCTAAATGCTGCTTTACCATACGATCCAGCAGGCACATTCCCCGGTGTTTACCCAAATAGAGAACGCGCGGCCAAACAAAAACACGCATGCACATTTTCACGGCTGTTTTATTCATAGTTGCAAAAAGTCGGAAGCAACCAAGATGTGCTTCAGGGAGTGAGTGGATGAGTAAACCGTGGTGCCTCCAGACGACTTACTATTACTCAGTGATAAAAGGAAAGGACTTAACCTTGCCTTGAAAAGACAGAGAGACTTCAAATATGCATTGCTAAGTGGGAGGAGCCAGTCTGAAGAAGGCTACATAATGTACAGTTGTAATTCTAGGACATTCTGGAAAAGGGGAAACTGTAGAGACGGAAGAGACAGGAAGAAGAGCTGCGGTTGTCAGGCAGCGGGGGAGGGGCTGGGTGGGGAAGGGGATGAACGGGTGGGACATGGGATTTTAGGGCAGCGAAGCTGTTCTGCATTCCACTGTGCGATGGTGAGTGCATGACATTAGGCCTGCGGCCAAGCCCAGAGAACGCGCAGCACAAGATCGGGGAACCTCGCTGTAAGGGATGGGGCTGCACTATAAGGGATGGGGCTTCGCTCTAAGGGATGAGGCTTTGCTGTAAGGGATGGGACTTTGCTGTAAGGGATGGGACTTCGCTGTAAGGGATGAGGCTTTGCTGTAAGGGATGGGGCTTCGCTGTAAGGGATGAGGCTTTGCTGTAAGGGATGAGGCTTTGCTGTAAGGGATAGGGCTTTGCTGTGAGAGATGGGGCTTTGCTATAAGGGATGGGACTTTGCTGTAAGGGATGGGACTTTGCTGTAAGGGATGGGACCTTGCTGTAAGGGATGGGCTCTGGTTAATCACGACACGCCAGTGCTGTTTCACCAGCAGTGACACGGGCACCTCACTGATGCCAGAGGTTAACCCCGGAGGGAGCTGGGGGGCGGGCTACTTGCTGCTCCGTTCTTCTGTCAACGCTACTCTGTAAGACTTAAATTACCTTTCAAAGTTTGCATATGCCCATCAGAGGGAATTTGAACACTCTGGAGAGACAGAAACGAAGACTCTGTAGGACCTTGCAGCCAGGGCAACCCCCCATCCCCCGCACCCTGCCCTCCTGTGGTCCACACGCCTCCCTGTGCCTGCAAAGCACCATTGCCCCCCGACGCCCACGCCCACATCGCCTCATCTCTGACCCTCCACTCCGCCTCCCTGGCCTCCTTGCAGCCTCTGGAACACACTGGGTAGGCACCTGCTAGGGCCTTTGCACTTCCCCACCCCTCCCTGGCCCGCTCTTCCCCTCTCTTGCCTCCTGCGGGCTGTCACTGGCAAATTCTTTCCCCAGGGCAGACCGTCCAGGCCACCCCGTGTGAACGTGAAACCCGCCCACCAATTCCGTGCTTTCTGTTTCTGTGCTGTGCCCTTCAACCTACGACACACAGCAAATAAGCAAGGAAAGTAAGGAAAGTATAGACCATGCGTCTTCCTTACGTGGGAGGCGTGGTCCCTGAAGGCAGGCCTTACACCTCTGTGGTGCACTGCTCTGTCCCTAAGAGCTAGAGTACGGTTGGCATCTAGTCAACTGGATAAGGATTTGTTGACTGAGTGACTCTATAGCGTAGGAATATACATGATTTTGTAATTTGCTCTATTGACTGAACCTACTGCGCGCCTCCCCCTACTGCACTGGCTGTTCGTCCACGTATGAGTCTGCTGGCTGTTCAGTGCCTCGTTGACCAGACACACCATTGTTTATAAAACCATCTGGCCTTGGGATCCCTGGGTGGCGCAGCGGTTTGGCGCCTGCCTTTGGCCCAGGGCGCGATCCTGGAGACCCGGGATCGAATCCCACGTCGGGCTCCCGGTGCATGGAGCCTGCTTCTCCCTCTGCCTGTGTCTCTGCCTCTCTCTCTCTCTCTCTCTGTGTGACTATCATAAATTAAAAAAAAAAACAAAAAACAAAACAAAACAAAAAAACCATCTGGCCTTTGCTGGTTTTTCTAGTTTCTCACTATAAACCTTTATCCCCAGGCGTCGGGCATGTGGGGGCATTATAGGAAAGGAAACATTATTCAAAAGCTGTAAACTATATTAACATTTTTATTTTTTTATTTTATTTTTTTAAAGATTTTATTTATTTATTCATGAGAGACACACACACACAGAGGCAGAGACACAGGCAGAGGGAGACGCAGGCTCCCTGCAGGGAGCCCGATGCGGAACTCGATCCCGGGACCCCGGGGTCACGCCCTGAGCCGAAGGCAGACACTCAACCGCTGACCCCCTCAGGTATCCCTATATTAACATTTTTTAAACATATTTCCAGATTGCTTTCCAGAACTTGCACCATTAATAGAAGCTGGTATCTACAGAGTATTTCCTAGAAACCACAATTATTTTAGGGACTGAAGATTCCTAAAAAAAAAAAAAAAAACCTTACAAGAAAGTCACCGACAGAAACAAACTTCCGAGGGTTTCCAGTTATTCCGGGAGAGACCAGCTGAATTCCGCGTGTGGAGCCTGAATGCTCACGAGGGGCCGCCCCCGGCTGACCTGGGGATGGGGTTTGTCCTCTGCGGAGGCCGGGCAGGTGCAGCCACGTCCTGAGGGACCAGCCGAGCCCCGGGGGCCCCGAGGACCTCTCCGCGCTGACCCCAGCGGCCTTCTCCGCCCAGCCCACCTCCCGCCTTTCCGCGCTGGCCCCTGGTCTCAGCCCCTGCGGCTCCGAGGAGCCGCGTCCCCGTCCCCCCGCCCCTGGTTTCCTATGAGACGCGCGGGCACCGTGGCCAAGTCACTGCTCTCGAAGGCACGCACGTCCCCTGGTGACTAAGCGTTGTGACTCACTGAGCATCACAGCGTGCGCGTGTGCTCTGCGCACAGTCAACATTTTGACAGATGGAGAAGGCACCCCGTTTATCCCTGGGATGTTGGCACACGGCGTGGGCTTCCAAGAAACGGGTTGGTGCTGTTCCTGTTTTCTGGGTGCTCGTGTGCTGCCTAATGAAGTGGCTCCCCCCCCGGGGGACACCGGGCACCCCCGTGCTCACCTCCCCGTCCCCTTTCTGCAGGTGGTTGTCACGGCGGCCTGAAGCCTGTCAGCAGCAGCCCGGGCATTGCCATCACCGCCGCGGCCGCCGTGGTGTCTGTGGATCCCGAGGGACTGGGGGGCCCGGCCCCCTCCAGCGTGCAGCCCTGCCACTTCCTGACGTTGGCGCCCATCAAGATACCCCTGAGGACCGCCCCCTTCTCAGGTAAGCGAGGAGCTAGCGGGGGGTCCCGGAGCGGGGAGCAGGTGGGAAGCAGCCTGCACCCAGCTATGCCGAGCCCCGGCCTCGTGTGTGGGGGGCGCCTGGGGGCGCCGTGCACTTGGGCCTCCCGGGCTCTGCGCAGCGGACCTCGACTCCGCTAAGGGGGCCTGGGCGCTTTCTGCAGTGAAGTTTCTGTTTGGACAAATGAGACGTCCCTTTACTGACCTGTTAGGGGGAGTCATGTAGTAAGTGAGAGATTCAGGAAAGCCAGAGGTTTGTGGGTTTTCTGGCATGGAGCTCGGGAGGAAGCAAAGACCCCAAAAGCTGAGAATCTAGGTCAATAAACCACTGAACAGTGCGACGCTGAGACTGGGCTTGCGGGTGGGGCTCGTTCTGAACCGGGCGTGGGGACCTTGGGAAGTCCCTGACGGGCCCGGGGGGACCGACCGCGAGGGGCATAGACCGTCACCAGGCCCTTGAGTTCCTCAGTGCACAGGCCTGAGCTGCTTCTGGAGCATCTTCAGGGGGGACGTGGGGCCGGGAGACACCCCGAGAGCCCGAGTGGAGCCGAGATGCGCATTCGGGGGTCCAGCGGGGGATGGGGGCCCCGGGTCCTGGTCCGGTTGCGAGTCTCTCATCCACGTGTGTGATCCCAGCTGTAGGTGTGTCCGTTCACCGTGACCGGCCTGCCGTGTGTCCAAGCCCCCATGAGCGCGAGTTTAGGTCCTTCCTGAGAATGTAGCGAGAGCAACGTGAATTTGGAGCGACTTTTTTGAAATCTTGAGAGCTAGTACTACGACTTCAGTGTCAGGTTTGCTTGTGAGATGATAAGAAACCTGAATAAAAAATTCTTTGGGTTCTAATATTAACCTGATACTAGAATTCTAATGTTCGCATTAATACCCTGGATTGCTAGGTTATCAGTAACAGGAGAAGCATCACTAGATAGCGAGGCGCATGCACATCCAGGTTCACGGGAGAAAGAGGAAAAAAACCTGGATTCATTGTTTCGCTCTTTTGGTTTCCTGACGTTGTATCTGGGAAATCAGACGTGGTCTCCGGCGTCCGTATTTCTCTATTGGCTTGACAAATTAGCTGGTCAGTAGAACATTGTATTCTCAAGAACAAAATATTATTTCTATTTCAGGCTGTTAGTGAACATGCATTTAGGGTGTGATGGGGGAAATAAATAAAACACATAAATAATCTCTTGCGTGGAGCATAATTTACAGCTGTGTCAAGATTTCAGTTAAAATCCATCAGTCCATTGGCATTTATTAAGGATGACTTACTGTTTTCTGAGAAAATTAATCTTAGGAGGAGCCCAGACCCGTGTACCCCAGGGTGGCTTCGCTCTCCGTGCCTCAAATGATTTATAAAGAGACATAATAATTAGGTGTCTTTCTAGTGTTTGCATTTTATAAGATGCTATAATCAAATCTGCCGTAACGTGCCTTCGGTTAGAGGAAGACCAGCGTCCGCATGATCTGTCTTGGAGGTAACCACTGAAATGTGCCGTCGGGAAGAGGGGAGGGGGCGCAACGCGGCAGCTTCTAAAGTGGCCCGTGACGTATTGATCCGAAAACCCTGCGCTGCAGCAGAGGGCCTGGGTGGGAATTGAAATAAAAGTGGGGGGCTGGTCCCGATACGTCACCCCCGCCCAGGGCAGGGGACCTCTGAGCCCTGTGCCCATCCGTCCCTGGCACCAGTGGTGGCTGCGGCCCTGCCCGGGGGAGACAAGGCCACCTCGCCGGGTTGCCCTTGGCGTCAGCCGCAGGCATCTGGGGAGACTGGCCGTGCCCGTGATGAGCACTTTCCAGAATTTCCTTGAGTACTTCCTGAGAACCCTGGCTCGGAGGAGGCTGAGCGGGCAGTTTGGCCTGGTCAGTAGCTGCACGGAGCGCGGTTTGTGAAGTTGAGCTGTGCCAGGGCTGACGAGCGTGCTCGGTGCAGGTTCAGGCAGCCAGCTGGGAAATTCCGGACACCCCTGAACACAGGCGACTGGAGGGGACGGGGATGGGAGAAGGATGAAGCCTCCCGTCAGGGCTGGGTGGGGCCGAGGCAGGACGGCATCCCCAGGGAGCAAGGCCTCCCAGACCAAGAACGCACCTGTCTGAGAAGTGTGCTCCATATTGAAACTGATTTTATAAAAGCGTGTGAATTTTATCTCCCCAGATGAATAATCTTGTTTTTACCCAGAGAATTCCCATATTAGGTAAACAAGCTGGACTATTTTATTTTTACTCTCGGCGTGGTCATGAGAGCCTGATAAGCTCAGCAGCCCTGCGGGGTTGAGCTCTAGGCTTCTCACCCGGAGGCAGATGGCTGGCCGTGGCCGAAGAAAGGGGGGCTTTTGGTGGTGACAAGTTGGCGGTTGCTCCTGGGATCTGGTGGGCAGAGGCCGGGGACCCCGCCACGCACCCCACGACGCCCGGGCCAGCCCACGATAAGGAATTCCCTGGTCCAAGATGTCAGCAGTGCTTCCATCAAGAGGCCCTGGTTTCTAGAACTCCCCTTAAGGTGTGAACACCTGTAGTGCTGTGTGCATAAGTGCACGGGGGAGCGTCCGTGAGCCAGTCACCGCAGGAGCCAGAAGGACGCGGGCTTATTGCTGGAAAGAAGATGAGCCGTCGGACTTACACTTAATTCTATGCCTTTAACATGATTTCACATTTGAATCAGGCGCCGTGTGTCAGGAGCCCCGTGAGCTGCTCCACGTCCGTCAGGAACTGGGGTTTCCCCCGGAGCCGGTGTCTTCCACGGCGCCGCGTGCTCACGTGCATCCACGCGTCCGTCCCCTCCCCGGCCTGTCAGTCCTGTGCTGTGTCCGCCCGTCCCACCCAGTGCGCGTCGGGTACCACGGTCTGCATCCTTCTGCGCTTACCCCCACTTGGCGGCCGTCGTCCACGCAGTGTGTCCAGAGGCTGAGTACGGCCGGCTCGGGGATGCACGTGACCTCTGCACACGCCGGCCCCCAAGTCAGCGGGGGGGGGCGGGTCGAGGGAAGGTGAGGCGGGGAGGGCGCCTGGAGATACTGCGTCCCCGTTCCCCTGTTGGCTGGCAGCTCGGGCACCCAAGGATGGCCAGCGGAGGCGCACGGCCTCCGTCCACTGTCTCCGCGGGCTCGAGGCTGGAGGCGCTTGCCTCCGTTCCAGCTGCTCCTTTAAACGTTAGACCTTCAGTTAAAGAAGGAAGCGTCTGAGGAAAGATGGATCTTGTCTCCTGTTTATTTCCTGGGGTTTAAGGAGACCCTCTGGTCTCGGGGGATAATGTGCTGCGCTGCAGAGGGGCCTCTGCCACCTGCCTGGGCTCATACCTGCCCGGCCACCCAGTTCACATCTGCTAACTGCCCGGGGTCACACCCACCAGGCTGTCCGGGTTCACACCTGCCAGCTGCCCGGGTTCACACCCACCAGGCTGTCCGGGTTCACACCTGCCAGCTGCCTGGGGTCACACCCACCAGGCTGTCTGGGTTCACACCTGCCAGCTGCCTGGGGTCACACCCACCAGGCTGTCTGGGTTCACACCTGCCAGCTTCCCGGGGTCACACCCACCAGACTATCTGGGTTCACACCCACCAGGCTGTCTGGGTTCACATCTGCCAGCTGCCCGGGGTCATACCCACCAGGCTGCCCGGGTTCACACCCACCAGGCTGTCCAGGTTCACACCTGCCAGCTGCCTGGGTTCACACCCACCAGGCTGTCTGGGTTCACACCTGCCAGCTGCCTGGGGTCACACTTGCCAGGTCCCCAGACACACCCACCAGGCTGTCCAGGTTCACACCTGCCAGCTGCCTGGGTTCACACCTACCAGGCTGTCTGGATTCACACCTGCCAGCTGCCTGGGGTCACACTTGCCAGGTCCCCAGACACACCCACCAGGCTGTCTGGATTCACACCTGCCAGCTGCCTGGGGTCACACTTGCCAGGTCCCCAGACTCACACCCACCAGGCTGTCTGGTTCACACCCACCAGGCTGTCTGGATTCACACCTGCCAGCTGCCTGGGTTCACACCCACCAGGCTGTCTGGGTTCACATCTGCCAGCTGCCCGGGGTCATACCCACCAGGCTGCCCGGGTTCACACCCACCAGGCTGTCCAGGTTCACACCTGCCAGCTGCCTGGGTTCACACCCACCAGGCTGTCTGGGTTCACACCTGCCAGCTGCCTGGGGTCACACTTGCCAGGTCCCCAGACACACCCACCAGGCTGTCCAGGTTCATACCCACCAGGCTGTCCGGGTTCACACCTGCCAGCTGCCTGGGTTCACACCTACCAGGCTGTCTGGATTCACACCTGCCAGCTGCCTGGGGTCACACTTGCCAGGTCCCCAGACTCACACCCACCAGGCTGTCCAGGTTCATACCCACCAGGCTGTCCGGGTTCACACCTGCCAGCTGCCTGGGTTCACACCTACCAGGCTGTCTGGGTTCACACCTGCCAGCTGCCTGGGGTCACACTTGCCAGGTCCCCAGACACACCCACCAGGCTGTCCAGGTTCATACCCACCAGGCTGTCCGGGTTCACACCTGCCAGCTGCCTGGGTTCACACCTACCAGGCTGTCTGGATTCACACCTGCCAGCTGCCTGGGGTCACACTTGCCAGGTCCCCAGACTCACACCCACCAGGCTGTCTGGTTCACACCCACCAGGCTGTCTGGATTCACACCTGCCAGCTGCCTGGGTTCACACCCACCAGGCTGTCCGGGTTCACACCTGCCAGCTGCCTGGGGTCACACTTGCCAGGTCCCCAGACACACCCACCAGGCTGTCCAGGTTCATACCCACCAGGCTGTCCGGGTTCACACCTGCCAGCTGCCTGGGTTCACACCCACCAGGCTGTCTGGATTCACACCTGCCAGCTGCCTGGGGTCACACTTGCCAGGTCCCCAGACTCACACCCACCAGGCTATCCAGGCTTATGCCTACCAGGTCCCTGGGCTCACACCTGCTAGCTGCCCAGGTTCACACCTACCAGGTCCCTGGGCTCACACCTGCCGGCCTGCCCACTGCCCTCTGGATGCCACAGCACAGCTTGACTCCAGCGCTGCCCCGAGCTGAGGGAATAAGTGACTTAATTCATTTTTTTTTATAAAGAAAGATGGTAGTTAGTTTTAAACCTTCACCCCCATTTTGCAAGCATTCAAGTGAAAAAGGTAAAATATGAGTGATAGTTACAGCCGCTAGTAGAGCCACCGACAGTGGAACACAACTATTAAAAAGTACCATCTGCCTTGGAAACCATTTGCCACCTGTTCTTTTGCTTCCAGAACTATTTAATGGTTTAAATTTCACATTGTGTCCTGCCACAGAACAGCTGGGAAGTGACTGTTGTAGCGTCTATCGGGGGGAGCATCCGGGCTCCATCACAAGCCAGGGAAGCCCCGCGCCGCCCCCTGCCACGCGGCCTTCCGTGGGGCCGGGCTGCCCTCGTTAGCCACGGCCGCAGATGTTGGTGCAGGTTCGTGACAACAATAACCCGGCCGTGGGGGAGGACGGCTTTCCTTTTTTATCCAGGAATTATCTCCTCCTCCGCTGTAATCAAAAATGTCATAATACGTATTCACATTTTAGAGGTTTTCAAGACAAAACTACTTATAACAATGAAATTACACTGCACAGTGCCTGGGACTCAGCTGGCTTCCGTGAGGAGGGCATACGTGCCTCCAACACAGGGATCAGGCTGCTTTTCATAGAAAAATTATGGGATTGAAACAACCAAAAAGGCTCTGCATAGAGTCTGAGGTCCACGGTGCACAAGCCACAGATACTCAGGTTGGCATCCCGGCCTTCCGGGCCTGGAAAGTGCAGATTTCCCTAAATGGAGATCCCGCAGTGGGGACCTGGGTGGGGGGATGCCGGGATTTGCCCCCCCACCGTGAGTCCTCCCTGCGAGCGTGTGTGCCCTAACGCGTCCGTCTGGGGAAGCTCCTCCCCTGACCCGTCTCCCCCGGGGGGCTCCCTCCCCCCGCCTTCCTGACAGACGCCTGGCTCTTCAGCCCCATTAGCCGTCTGCACCCTTGGCGCCAGCTCACCCCTTCTTGGAAGACAAACACTGGGAACCCATCACGCACAGGAACGCATGTCTGTGTCTGCGCCGAGTAAGAAGAAGCCCCGAAACCTGCGTCTGAGCCTGGAAAGTGGAAGTTTCCACCCCGGCCCACCCCGTGCTCCGGGAGCCTCGCCTCCCGACCGCCCCGGGGGTAATCACTCTCCGGAACGTGTGCCAATCGCTGCTTTGCTGTGTCTTAGAAATATGCCTCCTGTACACGTGTGATCTCCAAACAATACACTCTGTCATTTAGGCTTTTTTGAATTTTACATAAATACCATAATCCATACATTCTTCGGTGATTGCCCTTTTTTTGCTCAGCATGATTTTTTTTTTTTTTTTTAAGCCATCTCATCTCGTGTAGCTGTAATGCCATCGCGTCCCCCTGGCAAAGCCTTCGCTCGTTCGTGGGAATCCACACCACGCGTCCTGGGCCGTCCCCTCCAGTGCCAAGCGCGGTGCTCCCCTCCCGCTTGTTCCTGGTGGGGTGGGGGCGTGTTTCAGGGCTCCCGGCGAGCCGACCGCCTCTCCCCGCAGGCCCCCGCCCCGCCTTACGTGCAGGGCCGGGCTCCCTAGGGCCTGTGCTAATGGATCCGGTTTCCCGCTGGGCACCTGCACGTTCTGATGAGCATCTCAGCCCCGCTCTCCGATAAGGGGAGTATTGATTCTCGACACACAGTCCTGCTCATAAAACAGAGCATGACGACGCGCTCCCCCTGCAGCCCTTGGGTAAACCCCCTTCTTCCCGGGGACACCCCTCCCTCAGTCGGCCTGACCGGGGGGCATCCTTGGCTCTTCCCTTTGCCTGACCCCCCGCGTCCACCCCATCCCCCTCACCCTCCGAGACCCACACCGAGGCCGCCTTCCTCGTCCAGGCCAGCACCACCTGCGCACTGCGGCTGCTGCGGCCATCTCTGCTCCCACCGCGCCCTTTCAGAGAAGCTGTTTTCCACGCCGGAGCCACAGATGATGCCTCAAAAATACATAGCACGCCAGGCCTTCCCCTGCTTAGGACTCCTGGGGGGGGGTGTCCGGGAGCTTGGGGCAAACCTCAGACCCCCACCCAGAGCACCCGGACTCACCCTGTGTGACCTCAGCCTGTTTCTTGCACCGCTCCCCAAATCCCCACTCTGCCTCAGGGCCTTTGCACAGGCCTCTCCCTCTACCTTCCACGCGCTTCTCTCAGCGCTGCACAGGGCTGGTGGCTCTTCCCTCATTCAGGCCTCAGCTTGGAGACCCGGTTCTCCCCTCGAATAAACCCTGCCTCACCTGCTTATTCACTTAGTAGCATTCCTCGTTGTCCACAGTTCTCTTTGGTGTCTGGGGCTGCTTAGTCTGTCTTCACCCTGAATGTTAGATCCCAGGGCAGGGACTTTCTGTGTCTTATTCGCCATGAGCCTGGTGCCAAGGCCGGCGCTCGGGGCAAAGCTGCTCCCGTCACCTCTTTGCTGAATGTGGCAGGGAGGGTCAGAGCGGTGCCGGCTAGGAGAGGTGACAGGCTGCTGGGAGGTGTTCCCCGCACACCCCAACCCCGCCGCCCAGGCCTGACCCGCGGGCTGACCTTCCTGGTAGGGCCGGGGCTGTAGACCTGGCTCCTGACATTGCTCGTCGGCTCGGCATCGCTGGCGAGGACTCCACAGGGTGCTCACGCCCTGACGGCTACGTTCCTGCGAGATGTGACTTTCCCGGGACCCCACACCCCACGCTCTCAGCCTGAAGAGGCTCCGGACCCCGTGCAACTGATCCCATTGCTTCAAGCCGGGAGCTAGGGTGGGAGGCTGGTGAAGTCCCAGGTGGGGAGGTCCTGGTGCTGGGAAGGGTGGACCCGCTAGGACCCAGCCCCTGTGCAGTGGCCTTTCGTGCCGCCAGCCGTCCCTCGCTCCCACCGGCCATCACACTCGGCCGTCGAGCCGTGGTGCTGAAATCAGGGGCCAGGACCCTGGAGGTGGGGCTCCCGGCACCGTGGGGACGGACGTTGGCCAGATCCAGCCGAGGCCTTGGTCCAGTCCGTGGCCAGCCCCGCTAGAGGAGGGCGGCAGAGCCACATCCACACACAGCACTGCTGGCGGTAGGAGGCCTGCGCGTCGGTGGTCGTCCGCATCTTACAGGAGACCCTGGCAGGGCCGGAGAAGAATAGGCTGGTGGGAGGCTGAGGAGGGAGAAGGAGGCCGCGTGTCGTGGTCGCTTTGATGGAAAACACGCTCCAAGGAGCCTTGGTTGCCGTAGGCACGGGCCGGAGCCTTGTGCTGGGAGCGCGCCGCAGCCAGAGCACCAGGTGGGTCCTTCCCGGGCCCTTGGCTCCCCCTGTGGTGACGGCGCCGTGGGAACAGCACCCGCGGCAGGGGCGTCGGCGGTGGGGGGGACACTGCTGCACGCTCGGGGTCGGGGGGGGGGAGCAGTGGGACCAGGGCACGTCCGGGAGGGCCTCTGCTCTCCAGCAGATGAGGAGACAGGATCAAGGCCACGCCCTGTGCACAGAATGTAGGCGGAGACAAGGTGCTCCCCCGGGGTGTCCTAGAGAGGGGAACTCCGCGGTCCCTGGGAGGTCAGCCAGCTGCCTGGCCCCTGCCTCGGTGGGGGAGAGGTCCCCAGCACCCCGGCCCCTGCCTCGGTGGGAGAGAGGTCCTCAGCACCCCGGCCCCTGCCTCAGTGAGGGAGAGATCCCCAGCTGCCTGCAGCAGACTGAGAGCAAGCGGGGGTCATTTCACCCCTTCCCTGAGGTGGCTCAGGACCACTGGGCTCAGGCGGGGGTACGAACGACGTGCAGGGTGTTGCCCTGGGGTGGCGGGCTCTCGGGACCCTGTCATGCAGCTGTCCTTTCGTTGGGGAGGCTGATGCTCGGGTGATGGGCAGCCTCTGGGCGATCCTCTGGGGCCGGCGCCCCAGCTCCCGGTGTCCTTGGTGGGTGTTATGGGCCGGAGACAGTCCGACCCGGCCACGGTTTCATCGCGTGGTGCCGTTAAAGGCTCGGAGCCCGAGAAGGAGCAGGTGCTCCCCCCGCGGGACTGACCTTCGCACTCCGGGAAGCCGTCCCGGATCCCGTGTGCTGACGTGGGCTGGGGAGGGTCCTGCAGGTGGGGTGCCCCCCCCTCCGAGAGGGCGGCAGGGGGACCCGGGGTGCAGAGCGGGGAGGCCCAGAGGAGCCCACCTCATCTTGTGGAAGGGGCCGACCGCATGGTCCAGACCGCCCCCCGTCCCAAGAAAGCTCTGTGCTCTCTTCTCTGGTCAGGCCGCTGTCGGCGCCGGCGACGCAGCCCCTGGGCCCTGCCGGTCTGCTGTGCCCTCGGGCGGCCCGGCCCCGCTGTCCCCTCGGCAGCCCCCGACCTCGGCGCTGGACGTAAGGCCCCCCGGTCCCTGCTCAGAAACATCCCCACGGACAACCTCTTTCTTTCCTGAATGAGGCTGACGTGCACGTTCTGTGTTGGGTAAATATTCACACAAGGTCCAGCGAACCATCCGCTGTTGTGAGCGTGCAGGCCACTGTCACGCACCAAGCGCGGGGTCGCGGCCCCAGCTTCTAGATCCAGAACATCGGCATCGCCCTGCGGCACCCCGAAGCTGCGGCCGGCCCTTCCTTCCACTGCCCGCCCCCCGCCGGCCCCCGCCCGGCCTCTGCGCTGCTGCCGTGACGGGGTCCCCGCTCCTGTGCGCTGCACGCCGTCTCCGTCTGGAAGCGCGTCTGTGAGGCAGGAACGGTCTGCGCCGGGAAGCCCCGCGGGAACTCCCCAGGAGCCTCTTGGGCTCTGGCGTCTCTGGTCGAGGTTGTTAGAAGACTTTTAAGTAATAGCTTACTTTTCTTTTTTCCTGACCGCGTGACTATGTATGTTTTCTTTATTTTTCCTGAGTCAACTTTGGCAAATTTCTCCTTCCCTGGAGTTGGTCCTGTTCTCCTGAATTTGCAGATTCATGGATGTAAAGGTGTTCCTAGGCTTCTCGTGGTTTGTACGTTTCCGTTGTGCCTGCGGAGATGTGCTCACCTAAGAAGGGTTTTGCTTGGGACGCCTGGTGGCTCAGCTGCTGAGCATCTGTCTTCCGCTCCGGGCATGACCCTGGGGTCCCGGGTTCGAGTTCTGCATCAGGCTCCCTGCATGGAGCCTGCGTCTCCCTCTGCCTGTGTCTCTGCCTCTCTCTCTATGTCTCTCATGAATAAATAAATGAAATCTTAGAAAAAAAAGAAGGGTTTTGCTGCAGAAGGACAGCATTGCCTTGTGCGTGCCCCAGGCCGTCTGCCGTGGGTGGTCAGGACACCCAGACGCAGGCTGGACGTGCCCGCCGCCACCACACACCGTCCCCTGCCCAAGAAGACGCACATCTCAACGCTTCCACCTGCAGCTCGTCCTCCTCGTTGCCTCCTCATTGCCTCGTCCAACCCACACCCCAGCGCGCTCTGATTCCGGTCACAGCAAGAAATGCACCCACGGGCTCAGAACCGCTCTGGGGACGACGACTGGCATCGTCAGTCGCCTTACATGGTGGCCGAGTTCCAGGGACAGTGGTTGGTGACCCGAAGGCATCTGCTTTGGCTCTTGTTTTCCTTTCTGTTATATCCTTCATAGATTTCCCCCAATTATTAAAGTGATTAATGCTCACTTAGAAAATAATCAAGAAGCATCAATGAGATATTAAAGTTGCCCCTAATCCGTTGGCCTCCGCAGGCCGTTGGGACCTTGCTCTCTAATGCAAACAGCGCACGAGCACGCAGGATTGGCCACGGGCACAGGGCTGCACCCGGCACTCTGTACCTGCGGCTCCTTCCACTTCTTCACAATCGTGCACGACCCCTGAGGAAACCCACGCAGACGGCTGGGCTCGCTGGTTTTAGGTGACGGTCTCCGAGGGGATCGCTCGGGGGCCACGTGGGCTCTGCTGGCGGCCCTGTCGGGCGTGCGGGTGGGAGGCCCTTGCTGCGTCTTCCATCGCCTCAGTGGGGCCCCGGCTCCAGCCCACTTAGCCTCACGGTCAAGCACACGATAACAGCGAGCTCTTTACCCCTCCTGGCAGCTCTGCGCCCCCGGAGCTGTGCCCAGTGCAGCCTTCCTGCAGGGCACAGGGCGGGTGCCTGCTGCTCCCCACGAGTGTGGCCTTCGTCGCTGGGTGGAGACCCGCGTCTGAATCATCCCAAGAGCAAGGGTAGAGGGCTGTCCCCTGTGCCCGGGTTCTCTGTCCCGGCCGACAGCTCGAGCGTTCCTCGGCTTGGAAGGGACAAAGGGCACGGCTGTGGGCCCCTCCCTAAGCCCACCCCCAGCATGTGTGCATGAGCGAGCAGGCGAGCGTGAGCACTGCCCTGCAGCCTGGCCGCCTGCGTGTGGGCAGGAACCAGCACTGTCGAGTTTCCACGGGGATGTGTGTGGCTTGGAGATTGACCCGGTGGAAGGGAACCTATGGAAGGAGCCTGGATGGTAGGAAAGGCGGAGGGTGGGGATGCCTGGGTGGCTCAGAGGCTGAGCCTTTGGCTCAGGTGTGATCCCGGGGTCCTGGGATCGAGTCCTGCGTCGGGCTCCCTGCATGGAGCCTGCTTCTCCCTCTGCCTGTGTCTCTGCCTCTCTGTGTCTCTCATGAATAAATAAACTATTTAAAAAAAAAGAAAGAAGGAAAAGGCGGAGGGTACCTGTGGACAATGGCTGAGGGATGGGCAGCGGGGATGCTTGCGGGCTCCTTCTGTTAGAGTTTCACGGTCGTTGAGGCTGTGCCCTCGCTCCGGGAGGGGATCTGGAGACTTTGTTACGAGGCTCGCGGTCTAACGTCGAGGAGCCTGTGCTCAGCAGGAGCCATCCAGGCCGCGTGAACCATGTGCAGGCGGCCGTCACCTTCCACGTGCCGTACCATTCTCAAGTTCGGTCCAGAGTCCTTCGGACTCGTAGAAGTAACACACGCAAGACAAAGAACCCAGTGAGTGAGCCGAGGACCCGAAGAGACATTGGTCCCAGGAAGACACGCAGACGGCCGGTAAGCACGTGAAGGATGCCCAACACCGTGCAGCCGTTGAGAAATGCACATCAAACCGCCCGTGGGGTGGGGTGGGGTGAGCGCGCTTGGTCCCCCCCGGGGTGGACCCTCGGACTTCGTTTCGCTGGAACGAAAGAGGCAGGTCATGACCAGAGCTGGTGAAGGCGTGGAGAGATTGGGACCCCTCGGACGCTGCTGAATGCAGAAGGGGGGCAGGCGGTCTGGCGGTGCTGCGGGTGGCCCCACGGGCCACAGGGCTCCAGGGCAACGCTTCTGGGAATATACAGGAGGGGAAAACGCAGATCCACACAGGTGCCCGCAGCAGCGTGACGCACAACAGGCGTCCATCAGGTGACCCTTCCTAGGCCGTAGCAGGGAAGGAAGAGCCGACACCTGCCACCACACGGAGGAGCCTTGGACAGGTGATGCTCAGCGACCCCGGCCCGTCCCGGAAACCGCACGGTCTGTGCTTCTGTTGACATGAAACGTCCAGAACTGGCAAATCCAGACACAGAAAGTAGAATGTTAGAGGCTGTGCAGCGGGGAGGGCGGGCGGGGAGGGCAAGCGGTTGCTAATGGCACGGGGCTTCTTTCTGGGGTGACGATATGCAAACCCCGCTTGCGGTGATGGTTTCACGACTGTGAATCTGGTGACAACCCCGCTGCATTCCGATGGGTGGACTGGATGCTGTGTGAATTCTATCCTAATAAAGCCATTATGGGAAAACCAACATGTGCGGAGCACCCACGACGTCTCCACGCCCACACGCAGCCTCGCACGGCCGTGTGCCGCATCGCTCTGGAATACCGCGGCACAGAGCGGCTTCGGAGCCCAGCGGTTAAGAGCCCCTCCCCGGGAGAGAGCGAGAGCATCTGTCAGATCAACTAGTTTCAGTAATTTTCTATCTGAACGTTTTCAAGTAATTTTCAACTCTTTCCTGGTAGCGTTGTGGGTCTGCATGCCTGTGGTCATCGTCCCATCAGAGGCCCGGCCTGGGCCTGCAGGGGGAGGGCGCAGGTCTCAGACCCCTCACTGTCCTGCGGCATCGGTCTGTCCATCTTGAGTTTCTGGCTTCCTCCCCAAGATCAGGCAAAGCAGTCCCTGGGTAGCTGGGATGGAGGATGGGGTACAGGTGAGGGGCTGGGGGTTGGGTATAGGTGAGGGTCTGGGGGCTGGGGGATGGGGTACAGGTGAGGGTCTGGGGGATGGGATACAGGTGATGGTGTAGGTCTGGGGGATGGGATACAGGTGAGGGTCTGGGGGCCTGGGGGATGGGATATAGGTGACAGTGTGGGGCTTGGGGGATGGGATACAGGTGAGGGTCTGGGGGCCTGGGGCATGGGGTACAGGTGAGGGTCTGGGGGCTTAGGGGATGAGGTACAGGTGATGGTGTGGAGCCTGGGGGATGGGATACAGGTGAGGGTCTGGGGGCCTGGGGGATGGGGTACAGGTGAGGGTCTGGGGGATGGGATACAGGTGAGGGTCTGGGTGCCTGGGGGATGGGATACAGGTGACAGTGTGGGGCTTGGGGGATGGGATACAGGTGAGGGTCTGGGGGCCTGGGGCATGGGGTACAGGTGAGGGTCTGGGGGCCTGGGGGATGGGATACAGGTGACAGTGTGGGGCTTGGGGGATGGGATACAAGTGAGGGTCTGGGGGCCTGGGGCATGGGGTACAGGTGAGGGTCTGGGGGCTTAGGGGATGAGGTACAGGTGATGGTGTGGGGCCTGGGGGATGGGATACAGGTGAGGGTCTGGGGGCCTGGGGGATGGGGTACAGGTGAGGGTCTGGGGGATGGGATACAAGTGACGGTGTAGGTCTGGGGGATGGGATACAGGTGAGGGTCTGGGTGCCTGGGGGATGGGATACAGGTGACAGTGTGGGGCTTGGGGGATGGGATACAGGTAAGGGTCTGGGGGCCTGGGGCATGGGGTGCAGGTGAGGGTCTGGGGGCCTGGGGGATGGGATACAGGTGACAGTGTGGGGCTTGGGGGATGGGATACAGGTGAGGGTCCGGGGGTCTGGGGGATAGGGTATAGGTGAGGGTCTGGGGGCTTAGGGGATGAGGTACAGGTGATGATGTGGGGCCTGGGGGATGGGGTACAGGTGAGGGTCTGGGGGCCTGGGGGATAGGGTACAGGTGAGGGTCTGGGGGCTTAGGGGATGAGGTACAGGTGATGGTGTGGGGCCTGGGGGATGGGGTATAGGTGAGGGTCTGGGGGCCTGGGTGATGGGATACAGGTGACAGTGTGGGGCTTGGGGATGGGGTACAAATGAGGGTCTGGGAGCCTGGGGGATGGGGTACAGGTGAGGGTATGGGGGTTGGAGTACAGGTGAGGGTCTGGGGGTTGGAGTACAGGTGAGGGTCTGGGAGCCTGGGGGATGGGGTACAGGTGAGGGTCTGGGAGCCTGGGGGATGGGGTACAGGTGAGGGTATGGGGGTTGGAGTACAGGTGAGGGTCTGAGGGCCTGGGGGATGGGGTACAGGTGGTGGTCTGGGGGATTGAGGAGTCTGGGGGTCTGGGGATTGAGGGGTCTGGGGGTCTGGGGATGGAGGGATGCAGAGGGCAGGGGAAAGGACTGGAAGGCAGTGCCCGCCTCTGCTGCCCTGAGATTGGGGTCAGGAGGGGCGGGACGCTGAGTCTGGTTCTGGTGGCGGTTCTTGCGCAGGTACGCGGGGCTGGGGTCCAGACTGGCCCTGCCTCCCCCTCCTCTCCTCCTCAGTGTGAGTCGTCACCTGGGACAAGGTGAAGGGCGACCTGCAGGAAGAGAATCTGGTGCTTGAACGACACGTACCCCCGCGTGATCACACGCACGTCCTCAGACACATCTTCGTGATGGATGAGTCTGTGATTTCGTTGTTTTCCCAAATGCCCATAAAATTTTGAGTTATCTTATTCACGTTTATGGGAACGTTTTGCAAGTCTTTTTCGTGTGGTGAGAACACGGGGGGTGACCTATGTCCTACCTTGCTTTGCAGTCAGCGGTCCCGGCTAAAAGCCTCCCAGGTCCTGTGCTCCTTCCAGAGGAGAGGACGCGGGCGGCCCCGGCTCTGCCTCGAGAGCAGGGCCCCGAGTACCAGCCCTTCGGTTCCCTCCTGTCCAGTTGAAGAGCTGCTCTGTCCCGTGTCGGGTCAGGTCCTGTCCCCGCCGCTGGGCCGGGCGCTCCCAGAGGTGGGGACGCTCGCCGGCTCACGCTGTTCCCTAGAAAGAAAACGCCCTCTCAGGAAAGTTCAGGCAATGACAAGGTCTCCGGGCAGGTGAGTCGGGGACATCTTGGCCCTGGAGCGAGGCGTCCCTGCCCCCAGGCCTCGCTGACGCGCCAGCTCTGTGCCCCCAGGCTCCTCCCACGGACGGTCCTGGCCGTCCCCCCGTAGCTCGGGTGACACTTACCCGCGGTGCTCACCGGCCCCGGCGCCTCCCTGCGGTGTTTCCGACGGTCGCCGGCTGCTGACCCCAGAGCTGTGCGCCCACCAGCTGCCCCCGTGGGCGACTGCACACGCACACATGTGCCTCCTCGCGTGAGCCCGCGCGGGGAACTTCCTTAATCCCCCCTGCTCACTGGGAGAGCACAGGGGTCCGCAGGGCCAGCGTTTGTGCCCAGAACTCGTCACGTTTCCCTGGTTTGCCCAGCGACCCCCACAGAGTCCGGTTTGTGTGCAAACACGTGCCAGGATGCGTGTGCCAGTAGGCGTGAGCTGTAAGGTGCGTGTGTGGGTGTGAACGTGCATGTGAGTCACGTGCACACGGGGCCGGGTGACCTTGGTGACACTGGGGCAGGGGACGGGAGGACGTAGCTCTGAGAAGCAGATCCGAGAGCCTGGAAGACTATAGAGGGGCCGACGTGGGCCGACGCGGGACGTGCTGTGGGCAGGGCGTGTGCCCCGGGCCAGCAGCCTCGTCACCGAGGGCTTGTGCTCACTCATGCTTCCTTCCAGAGTCTTCGTCCCCCCTGTGCTCGGGGCCAGGCTCCTCTGCTGCAGAAGCCTCGCCCACGGCTAGTTCTGTGCCCAGGCCTTGTCCGGGGGGTCCCTCGGGTGCTCAGGGTCCTCGAAGAGAAGGAGACCTGGGGCAGGAAGAGGACGATGAGGCCAGGCCGGGTCTAGCTGACGCTGACTTACATGCACGTACTGCAAAGTTTGATAATGGTGAGCAGGAGCGCACGGATACGACCTGCTACGGCTCATGCATGATAATACCGAAGTACATAAATGCTTAATTCACCATAATTAATAGGAACGAACGTACAGACAAGACGCTGCGCCCGCCTGACACGAGGCAGGTCTGAGCACCACCGTGCAAGCTGCCGCTTGTGACGGGAACGCGCCGTCGCCGTGCGTGGTGGGCGAAACGTGCTGCCCGCCGGCCTGATTCACGTGTGCCTCCCATCTGAGGGGCGCCGCGACTCCATCCAGGCTCTGCGCTGAAGGAACTTGTGTATCCGCCTCCCCACGTGTCCCCCCCGGCTTGGGAATTCAAAGCCCGGCTCCGGCGTGTTGGGTGGAGGGGCTCCGGGGAAGGGTGTCTGCGAGCCAGGAGGGGCAGAGGGGGACCCTCGGTTTCCCCTCTGGACCGAGCCCCTGGCCTTGCCGTGAGGCATGTGGCACCCTGGGGGCCGTGAGGTCCGCGTATGCAGGCGTCGATGGCCACTGGAGGCGCTCTCTGCAGGGGCAGGGAGGATGGAGAGGAGGGGCTTCGTGGGCCCCCAACTTCTTTGCTTCCCACCCTCCCTTTCCCGACTGGAGCGTGCGTCAGCTCCCCTGCCTCTGGCTTCTGCCCACCTTGTCCGGGCTCCATCCAAACCACGTGGCGTCCAGCCTTCAGCCCCCGGGTCTCCGGCACCAGCTCCTGGCCCGGTGTGAGGACCTCCCCCAGCCCGGCCTCTCCTGAGTCTCCCACCCTCGCTCCCCGTGCTCGGCGTCCACGCCCTCTCTCGGGACCCCCGTGCCCCCTGCACAGTGGCCCTGCCCAACTCGTGTTCACCCTCTGGCTTCCAGCCGCCATCACCTCCGGGAAGCCTTCCCGAGTGCACCTGCCCTGACCTGGCCGCCGCAAGCTGGTTATGAGCCGCGTGTGCCCTGGGCGGTACCGTGCCCAGTGGTCATTGCGGATCACGCGGCGCTGCTCCCCCACCAACCCGGGGGCCCCCGGGGACCCTCCCCCCTGCGCCGGGCAGCTCAGTGCCAGGAGGTGCCCGGTCAGCATAGTGGCCGGGGTGGGAATCCCGCTGAGGCGCCACCAGCACCTCCTCCAGCAGTGGCTCAGGGTCAGGGGTGTCGGAGCCTGGAGGTGCACGACCTCCGAGAGCGGCCTCCGCCCGACCCCTGTGCAGCGGAGCGCACCTGCCGCCCGGACCTCCTGCCGGATTTCCAGTCCAGCCTTCCAGAGGTCCCGGCGCACACGGCTCCCTTCTCAGACGACAACGGCTGCGCACGGCCCCCCAATGTGAGCAACACCCACTGCGTCCCCCCCCCCCCACGGACCTCCGACCAGCTCCTCGTGAGGACATAAGATGCAGCTGTCCATCGGAATGGATTACAGCTGCGTGGGGGGCGCCCTCTGCTCTGGACCGGTGCCGCGGAGGGCCCCCAGCGGAACCAGGGGTCCCCGGCTCCGGGAGGGTCCCCGGCTGCCGGCGTGGCCGTGTTTGGAGAGCCGGGCCCTCGTGGAGGGCGCGAGTGGGGGGACGGGCTGCCGATGGGCTGCGCGCGTGACGTTACTGCTGGGGCTCTGGAAGCTAAAGCCCGTGTAAACCTCTCACGGCGTCTTTAAAATTTATTATTTTAAGCCTATTAACAAGCTAGGATGCCGGCTGTGATTTCGAAAAATAATTAATCATAGACGAACTATAAGAATTCCAAAGAGGTTAAGCTGCAGCAGCGCCTAAAGGATTAAATGCTGTGCCGACTACCCTCCTGCAGCCTCTGCTGGCTCGGCTCTGTGCTCTGTGAGCTCGCTCTGCCCCCCACCCCCGCCCCCTGGCCCCGTTCCTGCAGCGCGAGGTGGCTCGGGGCCCTGCTCTGTGCACCCGGTCACCGCGCTGTGAGACCTTGGGCGAGTGCTCAGGGGCTGCTGGAGCCCCGTCTCCGGCCTGGAGGAGGCGACCGGCGTCGGGCTCATCCTGCACAGCGGCCTTGGCAGCCCCCCTGGTGGGAGCGCCCCGTCTCCCCGGCGTCCCCCATCTGGGTTCCCCGCGGCACCTGTCTTTCCCTAGTTGCTCCCGCACAGGCCCTCCCGCTCCTTACGCTGCTGCCCCAGGGCCCCGGGCGTCTCGGCGGGAAGACACCTGCCCCCACCTGTGCTCAGGAGAAGGAAGCCGGGCCAGGTCTTTGGTGAGTCCCTCCCCTGCCCGGGGAGAGGCCCTGAGGGCGTACACAGGGCCTGAGCAGCACCAGGACCCCGGCCCCCCCAGTCCAGGGAGCCATTGAAGCCACGCGGGTGATTTGTCCAGAGGGAGGGACGTTCATGCTGCGCCATGATCTCAGCAGCCGGAGCCGGAGAAGCCCCCTCCCCGCCTGCACATTTGAGCACAACGTGCCCCCACGTTCCTGAGACTGAAGTCCGGGCTGGGATTTCGGGGGCAACACAGCACCGGGCGTTAGCTGCCTGCCGTCCCCCACTTACTGAGTCGCACCCACCACACCTTTGCAGGTGTGCCCGGAGTGACCTTTGATGACCTTAGATGACCTTTGCAGGCTGCCCGGAGTGCCCGCCCTCACGCACCCCACCCTCCCGGGGGCGCCCCCTCCCCTGGCCCTGAACCCCCAGGCTCAGCACACGCGCCTCACGGGATGGGCCGCGCCGCATCCGGCACCTCTGCCTTCAGACCTTTCCACATTTATTTTGATTTCCCGCCCGCGCTCACGGGGACTGACGCCCGAGATGAAGAGTGAGGGTCCCCGCCCCGGGGACCTGGCTCCCCCTCCCCAGGGGCCGCCCACGTCTGCGTCTCTACTTCTGTTTCGCGGCTTGCATTTCTGTCAGTTAGTTCTTCCGCCGTAACTAGACTGTTGATGTCTTTATTCCTTGATTTGTCAATTTTGGACAACGTGTGTCGACACCGCGGGGGCGACGGAGACCGTTGGCTGTTCCCCGTGGTTGCGCGACGGAATAGCGAGCTGCCGACCAGCGAGGTATCCCCGCGTGCAGCGGCTTCACGGAGCGACCCCGTATGTGACTCCCGGTGTTTGGGTTCAGGCGGGTGGTTCTTCTGCTGGTGGAACCTGCACGGGGCAGCGGCTTTCCTGTATCAGAGTCCGCGAAAGGTCTGTCTTGCCGTTACAGCAGCTGCAGGGTTGGCCCTCTGCAGGATATCCTGCTAGATTTCTTACGAGGCTTTTTTTTTTCTCCTTTCCTTTCCTTTCCTTTCCTTTCCTTTCCTTTCCTTTCCTTTCCTTTCCTTTCCTTTCCTTTCCTTTCCTTTCCTTTCCTTTCCTTTCCTTCTTTCCGCCCAGACGCCCCCTCTGATGCCCCTTGCTGCCCCACCCCCAGCAGGCAGGGTGCTGGGTGTCCCCGAGGTCGTGCAGCTTTTTCACGGGAACTTCCTGTCTTCATCTCGGGCTCGGGCTCCCCTGCCCATTGGGAGTCACCTGAAAGAAGTGCTTTCCTCCGACAGATGTGGGGAGTCTCGGCCCTTCTCCTTCCTGCGAACCCAGCAGGTGTCCCTACTGCGTCTCCTCACAGGCAGACCCCAGGCCGAGGGGCCGCAGGGCCTCCTTCTGCCCCGGGACCCGCCGGCCCCTTCCACGTCCTGCAGGCGGAGGCGCGGGGGCGGGGTTTCATGCCGCGCGGACCGTGCAGCACCCACTGTCTGACCCGTCCTTACGCACATGCTGCGCTTTTCAGGTTCTTGGCAGCACTTTCTGGAGCAATGTGTGTGACAGTTGTCTGCTGCCATGTGATAAACTGACCCACGACACTTCACTCCTGACGCCCTGGTCGGCTGGAGAGGATGCGGTGCCCGCTCGGTCTTCTGTGGCTCCGGGTGTGTCCCTCGGGTGTCACTCTGCCCCGCGGCTGGACACCCCAGGGTGGCATTGATCACGGGCCAGGGGCGCCCGGGGGGCTCCGTGGGTGAAGCATCCGCCGTGAGCTCAGGCCGTGATCCTGGGGTCCTGGGATCGAGTCCTGCATTGGGCTCCCTGCTCAGGGGGGAGCCTGCTTCTCCATCTCCCTCTGCTAGTCCCCCCTCCACTCCTGCTCTCTCTCTTTCTCTCAAACATATAAACAAAATCTTAAAAAAAAAATCACATGCCAGTCAGTTGGCAGCCGTCTGCCAGGAGAAGGGGCCTGGCCACCCGCTGGTCCCGAGCGCGACCACGTTTCTCCCGTGCCGGTTGCAGTTCTAGCAGGAGAGAGAGGAGGCGAGGCTTGAGGGGCGGGCGGCGGGCAGGTGTCCGTGTCCCGCGGGCCAGTGGGGGCTGATGGTCAGTCCCGGGGGGGGGGTGACGGCGGAATTCCCCAAGGGCACGGCCGCCGCGGTGAAGCGGGGAGAAAGCCGGAGGTTCTTGTCGCCGCAGCATCCGCAGGAACGCGGCTCGCCGTCAGCGTCCTGCAAACGAGGCTCCGGCCGTTCGGGTAGTTCCAGCTAAACACTCCGTGGGTGAATTTTGGCGTAAATACAATACTTAAAAATCGCTAATTTTTCCTCCATTAAAAGGTGAGTTTTTCCCCTAAGAGGGTGGTTCTCCTGTGTCAGCATCACGGGGGGATCGACATCTGTCCCCCCTTCCTGCGCCCTAGGCTCTGCTCCTCCGGCGTCCAGGCTGTGAATCCTCCGCCCGCCCGCAGGCGCGGCCGCGCTCCTGGCCGTGCTCGTAGCCTGGCTCGTCACGTTAATAATTAAGGAAACAAGACGTAAATTTCCGATATTGTGACAAAGTGGCTGCTGTTCCCTGGAGGAGCCCTCCCCCGCCCCTGGGGGAAACGCGTGGCATTAAAGGCCGCAGACCCCTCTCTGCATCTGGAGCGGCCCCCGCCCCCTGCGGTCAGGGGTCAGGGGTGCCTTCCCCGGGGCGCCTGCCTGCTCTCCCGCCACTCCGCCGTCCCCACCCTCCCATGCTGCCAGCGACCTCCCCCGGGACCTCCCTGTACCTCTGCGGCCTTCCTCTTCCTCCCCCAGAGCACCCGTCTTCCCGCCTCCCCGGCTCCCGCCCCTGGATGCTGCGCCCCGGCGTCCCCGCTCCAGGCTCCAAGCCACGGCCCGGGGTTCAGCTGCGACACCTGCCCTGGGCCCCCGGGCCGGCCGCGAGCAGGATGCGGGCCAGTGAAAGTCGCCCTGTTTCTTCGATGGCCACGCTTCTCGTGCGCCTCCTCGCTCCATCGGGGGCTGCCAGGGCTGCTCGGAATGATTTTCCGTCAAGACTTGAAAGAAATCACTCCGTCATCTCCCAAAATCGGAACTCACAGGGGGGCTTGTTCCCGTTAGTGTGACTTCCTCAGGGGCCCGAGTCGGCGGTTTTTCTGGAAAAGCGCGGTCATAACGTCGCACTTGTCTTCGGCATCCAGCGATTTCCTAATGATGTCTGCGGAACATTCCGTGAGCCTTTCGGTAGAAGGATTCGTGTTCTTCTCTACCTCTGGAGAATTCTCTTATTCGCACACAGACACGCGGTCACACGCGTGCTCCTGTAGGTCGCACGTTCCGTCTTCATGTCACGCTACACGTTATGCTGCATGTTATGCGTCATCCATCACGTGTCACGCATCTCAGGTGTATTAACCGTGCTACGGTGGGCGATGCCTGCTGCGGTAGCGGACACACATCATCCCGTGGAGTGGGACGGTGTGCGCGGGTGTCCGGGGCACCCGTCCCGGGGCTGCCAGCAGTCAGGCCTCAGGCTTCCTCGTCTCTTCTTTTCTCGATTTTCTGCCTCTTTGACTTTTTCCCACGTTCCGGGAGACCTCCTTGTCTTTGTTTTCCAAATCCCGTGAAGCTTGAGAACGCGAGCGTGCAGCTCCCGGAGCGTTTCTGCCGTCCCGGAGCAGGTGCGCTGGCTCCGCACCCTTGGCCCCTGTCCCCGGGGCGCCCGCGGCATCGGTGGGACCTGCTGCTTTCACGGGCAGCTCTGGCCACCGTCCAGATCCCCTGGGGGACTCTTCTCCTGGATCTCCTGGTCTCTCTTACCTGCGGCCTGTCCACCCCCCGCCTTGTCCGCACGGCTGTTTCTCCCAAGTCAAGGAGAGATCCCGGGCCACGGTGCGGGGTCGGGTGTGCGTGGGAGCAGCGGAGCAGAGCCTTTCAGGCCTCAGCAGTGACCCGCCTGCTGCACCCTTGAGGGGAGCTCCCCAGCCGGCTCCTGTGTGCTTCTCCTTCCCGAAACCTGTGACATCCATCACCTGCTATGGCCCCTACGCTCGCCCCGCCCGGGCTCGTCTCCTTTCTGGCTCTTTCATGTTGGTGTCAGGAGGTGCCCCCACCATCTAGACGCTTCAGATGGACTAAACTCTATCCAGGTGGGACTGTGCTGTGCTCCGTGTCACCTCCCCACACCTCGCCCTGGGCCTGGCCTCCGGGGTGGACGCTCACTCGTGCATTCGGTCACTCATTCATTTGTCCATCCGTCCTTCTCTCTTTTTTTAATTTTTTTAATTTTTATTTATTTATGATAGTCATACACAGAGAGAAAGAGAGGCAGAGACACAGGCAGAGGGAGAAGCAGGCTCCATGCCAAGAGCCCGACGTGGGATTCGATCCCAAGTCTCCAGGATCGCGCCCTGGGCCAAAGGCAGGTGCTAAACCGCTGCGCCACCGAGGGATCCCTCTCTCTTTTTTTTTTAAGATTTTATTTATTTATCCATTAAGGACCCAGAGAGAGAGGCAGAGACACAGGCAGAGGGAGAAGCAGGCTCCATGCAGGGAGCCCGACGTGGGACTCGATCCCAGGACTCCGGGGTCACGCCCTGGGCCGAAGGTAGATGCTCAGCCGCTGAGCCACCCGGGCATCCCTGTCCATCCTTTCTTTAACCAGACATGTACTGAGCACTTACTGTATACCAGGGATTGTGCCAAGTTCTTGAGACTGTCCGTGTGTAGAAGAGCCAAGAGCCCCTGCTCTCCAGAAGCTTCCAGGTTAGCCAGAGGAGACAGATAGTAAGCCCAGTAAATCAGCTCCCTAAATGTGCTCCATCAATGAATGGATGGGAAAGTATCAGAGCAGCAGGAGGACAGTTCCTGAATTCCCGTGTGCCGGCCAGCAGAGGCAGGGCACAGATGTCTTCCCTGTCACACGGGCACTGCAGGTGGCCTGAGGCGAGCCCGCTCCGGGCACAGTCCATCTCAGAACGGGGTGCAGCGGGGGCTGCAGCAGGCGGCGGTCTGCCCCCAGAAGAAGGCCGTGCATCTCTGCACGGAATTAAAGACGGGGTTGGCGTGGTGTTGCTGGGCTCCCGGGACAGGCGTCCCAAGTTCTAGCGTCGTGTCCCTTCACAGGGACAGGGCAGCAGGGATGTCTGCAGAGGGGCCCTTCCCCTCGACCCCGTGCCTGACCGTGCCTGACCTGGGTCTGTCCGGGTGGGATGCTGGCCTCCGTGTCCTGGGAGGTTTGACGAGGACTGCCCGTGCCGGGGGCCGTGGGGAGCCCCCCTGGGGGGGGCGGGGGCCTGACTCTGCTGATTTATCAGGGTCTCTGCAGGTTGGGGAGAAGCCGCAGCCCCTGTTGTGCAGGAGCCTGGGCGGGAAAGCAAGCGGAGAGATCCGAGGAGCTGGAAGGCCTGTCTCCCGGTGTGCTTGGCACAGGTGCTCAGGGTCCCCAAGGTGCGCCCTGTCCGATGCCTCTGCTGTGCTGTCCCGACCCCGGGGGACTCTTCCTTTCAGCACGTGGGGTTCGGGGTCTCTGGAGCGTTCCCAGCCCTGCAGACGCAAATCACAGAGCGTGGGGTTTGGGAAAGGCGTCTGATTATCACCAAACTTGTTTCCCGTCTTTGACCACAGTCAAATCTGCAAAGATGCTTTCTTTCGAGGTAGTAAATAAATAAGATAACAAGGGGATGTACCCTTTGTCTGACATGCTTTTATTTTTAGGAGATAAGACGTATGTTGACATTTAATTCTCATCATTAATCTGGGCGTTGCACAATGTCTTATGCGGCAGGTTTTCTCCTATCGGCATATCTTTGGTTCCCATATCAGCAAACCATTTTGGGGCCGTTCTCTTTTCTTTTCTTTTCTTTTCTTTTCTTTTCTTTTCTTTTCTTTTCTTTTCTTTTTTCTTTTTTTTTTTATATTCTGATAAAGGCTGCGTTCAAGTGCAGGCATGGAATTAGACCTTCAGAAAGTCAGCTGCAGATGCGACTTCTGTTTCCGGGTGGGGGTGAAGGGGCTCAGCTCTGCTGCCTTATATCCCAGCTTCTTGGCGTTTGGCAGCCACTCGCAGACGGCCTGTAGGGGAAGGGGCTCTGTTTGGTTTACAGCAGATGAAAAGGCACATGTGCTACTTTCATGCCCTCAGAGTCCACGTATGCGGCAGGCCGGGAGGTTCGGGGCGGCAGGTGCATGGGCCTGCTGCGGGGTTTTCACCGGGGGGCACCCTGGTGACCGGTGCTGCCGGGCTGGGCCGAGGCTGCAGCCAGACCCCCACCCTCCGGCCCTGCCACCCAGCCTTCCTGATGAGGAGACGGTGGCCCGTCCGGGGGCAGCTCCCAGGCCCCGCCAGCACGCAGCCGCCAGAACTTCTGGAACCATCTTTACAAGCCTCCCCAGCGCGTGCTCCTGGTCAACGTCCTTGCTCTCCTTGCTGGAGCTAACGCTGCAGGGTTGCAAAGAGAGGCGTGCTTTCTGTTTCGCAGAATCTTGGAATCCTCGAGCGGAGGCCAGGGATCACGGATACCAAGAAAGGCTCCACATAGGAATCCACGTAACTTCCAGAAAGCCTGTCTCGTGGATGAGACAGTGGCCGTCCACGGGCTAAAGCCCTACTCGCTGTCCTTGCCCGCAGCACCAGGGCGGCCGAGAGGGAACCGTCCACATCAAGGAATTTGTAACGACGGCGGTTCGTGGATTCGTATCAAACTAACTGGGGGGCATGAGGTGCTCACTCCCCTGCCTCAGGACTTTCCCCTCGGAGTCCCCGCTCCTGCAGACTCTTGACACAGACTCGGTGCTCAGTGTCCTCACCCCCGGGGAGCCAACGGCTGTGATCCAAGGTGGGGCAACAGCTGATGAAGATTTACCGCCCCTCTACCCGGTGGGGATGGCCGTGACTGAATAGTCGTCATGTTTAATGACAAATGGGCTGGATGCTGTGGCAGGGGAACGTGGAAAGGTGCGTCTCAAAGCAGAGCTGACTTCCTGGGGCCGTGACATCGCGTGCTCCTTTTCACGGCGAGGCCGACGTCTACGGCCGACTACCGAACGGCTGTTTTAATTAAGTTGTTTGACTCAACGGCAGTGATGACTAAGTTCCTGAGAAGCTTTTCTAATGGTCTTTGTGGCTGAGTCATAGATGGAGGAGTGTGACCTTGTACAGTCAGACATCGAGGACCACTCACCAGGCCAGGGGTAATAAGGTAGAAAAGCCGGGGTTTGCACGCAAAAGCGAGACACGTGGTATCTTGGGACACGGAGGGTGGAAGAAGCATCCTGGCATTTGGGGTTTAATGAGGCATTGCAGGGAGATGCACCGCCTGGGCCGAGCACCTGGGGAACCTGCCTGCGATGACATGTTCACATGTTCGTGCTGTGCCTTCTGTACGGTTCCTTAATTCAGAAACGATTTCCTAGAGATTTATCTGTTATTCTAAAGTAATAGGCAAGCACGTTTTCACGTTATAAGGCTCATACAGAGCACAGGTGCACAGAGCAAGACGTCACAGCTTTGGCCTCGCGTTTGCCTTTCATGGTCCCTCCAGAGCTTCTGCGAACGTGCGCGGGCCTGGTCAGTGTTATTCTACAAGCGTTTTGTTTTTTTGTTTTTTTGTTTTTTTTTTTTAAATTGTGGTGAGGACACGTAGCGTGAGATCCACCCACCGACGTGCTGTCACACGTACAACGCAGCGCCGCTCGCTACGGGCATCACGCGGTGCCGCAGAGCTCTGGAGCTGGGTGTCTTCCACAACAGAAACCTCATATCCATTGAGTGTCTCCGGGTGTCCCCGAACCCCAAGCCCCTGGAGACGACCCTTCTCTCTGCTTCCGTGATGTGACCGTGTCAGATAGCTCATGGCGGGGGACTCAGGCAGCGTTTGTCCCTCGGTGATTGGCTTCTCTTATATGACGTAACGTCCCGCAAGCTCATCCTTGTCATCTCGGATGGCCGGACCCTCTTCTTCGTGAGGCCGAATGGCGCCCTGTTGTGTGGACCTGCCAGGCTGGCTCAGTCCGTCCCCCTGTGAAGGCACATCTAGGTGGTTTCTGGGTCTCGGCTGCAAGCACATACGAGAGCAGACATCTCAAGATCCTGGCTTCAGTTCCTCGGCGCCCACGTGGACCCACAGGTAGGACGGCCGGAAGACATGGGAACTTGAGCTGTTCACTGGGGAGAGACCCCCACACGTCTGTGTGCATCACTGCACCATCGCACGTTCCTGCCAACGGGGCGCGAGGATTTCCATGTTTCCGCATCCCCAGCGGCGCCGACGGTCCTGCTTCTCCGGGAACAGCCGCCCCCGCAGGGGAGAGATGCTGGCCCGTGATCTCGACTTCCCAGACGACCCGTGACAAGCGTACGTCGTCCCCTGCCTGCGGGCCCTTTGTGGGGCTTCTTTGGAGAAATATCCTTTCAAGTCCTTTGCCTACTTTTTAAATTAAGTCGGTTGTTCGTTTGTTCAGCCCTCGAGTTGTAGGACTTCCTTGTGTACTCTGGATATTAATCTCTTAACGTGTGGTTTGCAAATATTTTCTCCACTCCATGGATTGCTTTTCCAATGAATTCAATCCACTAATTGAAATTAATACATTTAATTTAATTTAATTCAATTCAGTGGCTCCTGTTGACTGCTTCCTTCGCCGAAGGGTTCTCTCTCTTTGTGCTTCGTTGCTTGTGTTTTTGGTATCAGATCCAAACACCATTGCCAAGACCAGTGGCAGGAAGCTCTTTCTCTGTTTCCTTAAGGTCGTTTTATGGTTTCGGGTATTGTATTGAAATTTCTCATCCGTTTCCAGTTGACTTCTGTGTATGGGTGACATGGGTGTCTGACTCACTCTTGCCCACGGGGTGTGGGCGGTTTTCCGGAGTCTGGAAGGGACCACACTGGAAACTGTGAAAGTCGGTGAAGGAAATGAAAGAAGCAAATAAATGGAAAGACGTCGGTGTCCACAGACTGGAAGATGTTTATTGCTGAAATCACCATGGACCCTAAGGGATCTACAGATTCAGTGCTGTATTCATCAAAATCCCAATGAAATATATATATATATTTTTTTACAGAAATAGAAACAATTACTAAAATGCATAGGGAGCCACAGAAGTCCCTGAATGGCCCCAGCAGGCTTGAGAAAGAACAAAACCAGGGGCTTCAGAACACACCCCAGGGCAGCCAGGGTGGCTCAGTGGTTGAGCATCTGCCTTTGACCTAGGGTGTGACCCCAGGGTCCTGGGATCAAATCCCACGTCAGACTTCCTGCAGGGAGCCTGCTTCTCCCTCTGCCTGTGTCTCTGCTTCTCTCTCTGTGTCTTTCATGAATGAATAAAATCTTTAAAAAAAAATAATAGAACACACTGCAAAGCGACGGTCATAGGAACAGCGTGGTCCTGGTGTGAGGACAGCCGTAGAGGGGGGTGGAAGGGAGAGGAGTAAACCTGCAGTACGGAGCTGATGGCAGCACGGCGCCGGGAGCACGCGGTGGGGAAGCGATAGGTTCCAGGACGATGGATGTCTACCATAGTCCCTTTTACTGGGACGGCTCCGTAGGGCGCACGCGGACCTCCTGGTTCTGCTAACGCGCCCCGGAGCGCTGTCTGATCGGAGCCACCGTGATTCGCTGGCCTGTTGGCATCGTCTTTCGGTGCCGATCGTTGCAAACAAGGTGCTCGCGTCTCTGCTTGCGTGGCTGTCTTTTTTTTTTTTTTTTTAATTTATTTATGATAGTCACACACAGAGAGAGAGAGAGAGAGAGATAGGCAGAGACACAAGGTAGAGGGAGAAGCAGGCTCCATGCAGGGATCCCGATGTGGGATTCGATCCCGGGTCTCCAGGATCGTGCCCTGGGCCAAAGGCAGGCGCTAAACCGCTGCGCCACCCAGGGATCCCCTTGCGTGGCTGTCTTTAGGATGGCCTCCCCGGGGATGGAATTGCTGGGCCAAAAGCTAAGTGCTTCTTTTTCTTACAGATTTTATTTACCTATTTATTTGACAGAGAGAGAGAGAGAGGGAGAGAGACAGAGCGAGCACAAGCAAGGGGAGCTACAGGTGGAGGGAGAGGGAGAAGCAGGCCACCGAGCAGGGAGCCTGACACGGGGCTCGAGATCATGACCTGAGCTGAAGGCCGGGTGTTCGCCAGCAGAGCCACCCAGGCGCCCCAAGCTAAGCGCTTTTTTAATTTTTACTTTAAAGTAATGCTGCCCAGCAGCCTCCCAGAAGGCCCCTCCGTCCTCTGCCCCTTTACGAGGGTCGTCATCGCTGAAATTCTTTCGGAGAGCAACTCTGCTTGTCTGCTTGGTCCAGGAGCCCCTGTAGGCGTGGGGATTGTCACAGGTGCTGGGGTAGGAGCCGACCTCGGTGCCACCGCGGCCCCTGCCACAGGGACGGGAGCACCTGCTGCTCACTGACCCCACTGACCCGCCCCCGACGGGAAGTGGCCACGTCCCCCGGACGCCTGCTCTCCTTACAGAGCCGTCCCCGCGCTGGGAAGCAGGGCCTCCAGCGGACCTCCAGGCGGCTCTGCTGACCCCTGGAGCCATCCTAGTTTTCTCTGAACTTTCCCATAAAAGATTTTAATAATTTTGCTCCGTAGTCTTCGCGTTTCATCCGCCACTTTAACAACGGTGTGCCTAACAGCCCGTGATAGACTGCAAACAAACATTACTTATCATAGCAAACATTCATGAAATGACATTTGTAAAATTAGCTTCTCCTGCTCCGGAGTACTTTGCCGACAGTGTGGAAGGTGGCTGGGGTCCCCGAGGAGCAACGGATCGGGGTGGATTGGAGCAGGAAGCAATCAAAACAGAAACACCTGATGGTCGGCCTTTGAGAGTTTTTAAGGAATTAAGTGCTTTCCTAAATGCTCAACGAAAATTAAAACGACAGATCGTCTTTCCACTGCAATATGTATTTCAAAGTTTCAAAACGCATTTTCACGTAGCATTAAAAATGGATTCTAAAATGGCATAAAAACCAGGGCCAGTGGGAGAAAAATGTGTAGACATAAAATCACTAGGAAACTGTACAAATGAGGGACGCCTCGGTGGCTCCGCAGTTGAGCACCGCCTTCAGCCCCGGGCGTGACCCCGGGGTCCCGGGATCGAGTCCCACGTTGGGCTCCCTGCATGGAGCCTGCTTCTCCCTCTGCCTGTGTCTCTGCCTCTCTCTCTGTGTTTCTCATGAATAAATAAATCAGTAATCTTAAAAAAAAAAAGAAACTGGGATCCCTGGGTGGCGCAGCGGTTTGGCGCCTGCCTTTGACCCAGGGCGTGATCCTGGAGACCCGGGATCGAATCCCACGTCGGGCTCCCGGTGCATGGAGCCTGCTTCTCCCTCTGCCTGTGTCTCTGCCTCTCTCTCTCTCTCTCTCTCTGTGACTATCATAAATAAAAATTAAAAAAAAAGGAACTGTACAAATGAAAGGAAAACATTACAAAAAGACAGATATGAGAGATGCATACTTTCCTAAGCATCTGTGTGCACATATATGTATATACACACACACGATACACACGGGCATGTCAACATGAGCTCTTATTTCAAAAAACATAGTCCAGTGGATAAAGGGACCGAGACTAGAGATATATGAGTTAATAAAAACACAGGATCACTATAACTTTCCTAATAATTAAAAATGGAGCGTGTAGCAGTGAGAGCTCCGTGTTCTGCTACATACTTTCCGCCTCCTTCCCCCACGAGGGCTGGCTCTCTGCTCCAGACCTGGAACGGGGGTGCGGATGCTGCTTTTATCAAAATAAAGTATCTTTTGGAAAACAAGGGCGGGGGGTCCGGGGGGGGACTCGTGTCATTCGCCTTGTGCGTGCTGATGGCTGCTGACCGGACAGTTTTCCTCGGGGAATCCAGTCTCGGGAGAAAGGGAACTGACTCGAGCAGAGCTATTTGTGATTTTCAAACCGGTCAGCACCTGACATCTCATAGAGCGCGTCTGTACATCCTCCTCCGAAGTAAGTCTTCTCTGCGGCCTTTCCCGAGAGCCACTGGCGAGGCCGCCCGCACGCGGCATGTTCAGAGGCAGAGGCGAGATGGGCGAGGACATTTCCCCGAGACGAGTCTCACGCCCCGGCCACCATCTCTGGAGCCCGAGGGAGGACACCGGCGCGACAGCAGGCGCGGACGGGGACTCGGCAGGCGTCCTCCGCGGCAGCTCCGGGCAAAGGGCTTTCCAGGCACGCAGGCGCTTCCCTCGTGGCCGTTTTCTGAATGCTGCAATTTGAAGGAGAAAGACCAAAAACTACTTTTAAACTTATTGCAGGATTCATCAACCCCTCTAACTTATTTGTTTATGTATTTTTTGTGAACAAAAAACAGGCTGTGGACCAAAGCACATGCGGTCAGTGCAGCGTGTGGCTTCCCCCGAGCCCTCCGGGGAGGCACAGGTGTGCATGTGCAAGGGCCAGGTATGCGGGCACACCAGCGATCCCTCCCCCCTATGGGGCCGCAGACAGACCGTGGTGGCAGGAGCGACATGCGTCCGTGGTCATCCACCTAGGTCAGCTGGGCAGCGGCTCCAGGTCACCACGGTCTTGGCGGGCGGTCGTAGGACCCGATGGCCCCGTATGGACTGACAGGTGATGGCCTTGCGGGTCGCGGGCCGGGGTGGGGGGTGCAGAGGAGTGAGCGGGGCCACCTCAACGAGCAGCATCATGGCCACGGTGGCTTAGGGTGGAAGCTCTGCAGCCAGGGTCCAGCAGACCCGGGAGTGGCCGAGGCCCGCCCGGCTCCGGGGGCACAAGGCCCGGTGGCTCGCCTCTAACGTGATTGCAGTGACATTGGCCTCGGAGGGTGCGGCTGCACATGGATGCACGTGTGCCTGTCACACGGGAGCGCCACTGCCCGACTTACGTTGAGGTTGCACGGATCGCAGCGTGGCTGTCACCCAAGGGGCGCGGGGTAGACTGACATCTCACGACTGTCCGGAGCACCCGGCACCAAGCACGCTGACATCAGCGTGGCCTCCCACGGGCCGCCCCAGATCGATGGTGACCCCGGCCGGGGCCGCTCGCCTCCCACCCCCGAGCGCTCGCCCGCAGCCTCTCCTGGTCCATGCGGCCTGAGGCTCGTGCCGCCTGCCGCCCTCTGGGCCTGACCCTCGAGTGACAGCACCTGCCTATGTGGTTCTCAGGCCGAATCCCAATCTTCTAAAGCTTTAGGGCTGCCCCACGCCGTGGCCCTGCACCCGCTCCCAGCGGTGGCCCCCTGCACTGCCGTGGGGCTCGCTGCTCCCTGGGAACTGGCTGTGTGTGCCTGGCGGGAGCCCCCTCTGCGGCCTGGGATCCCGTGTCCCTCCCAGCAGCTCACGGAGCTCTGTCCCCGAGCTGTGCCCCGAGTGCGGGTCCTGGGGACGGCCGACAGCCGAGGAATAGCCCGAGGCCGGCATCTGAGCAGCGCTGGGGGGGCCAGCACGCCGAGGGCTCCCCCAGGCCCCGGGGGCCCCACTGAGAACGGGGTAGGGACACACCCGGCTGGGAGGTCGTGCTGCTTACAGGACGTCCTGTTTGCTGAGCGGCAGTCCCGGAGGGGGGAGGCCTTTATCCTTCTGTTGTTGAACGATCAGCGCTGAATGAACCGTCGGTCACGCGTGGTGCTTGGTGGTTGCGGCTGAGCCATCCCGCCCGAGTGGGGGGCTGCGCCGTGGCCGCGGCTTCAGGGGCAGGACGGGTGCAGGCGATCCTCAGGGAGGCAGAGCCAGGTGCTGGGGAGCAGGATGGGCGGCAAGCAGATGGGGAGCTGCCTGGGGCCGGGGTGTTCGCATGGTCTGGGCGTGGCGGGGCGGTGGGGGGCAGTTTTCTCCAGGTCAGACAGTGCTCCCGCTCCGAGCACCTCACGCTTCCGTGCCCTGGGGGCTCCCCCCGCGGACTTCATTAAGATGCAGCTTCCGATTCAGCAGGTGTGTGCGGCCCGGGCGTCTGCATTCCTGGCACGGCGTCCCTGTCGGGAGGTGCGGGGACCACCCAGCCACGGCGCCCACTGTTTGCATCAGGCTTAGTGGGGCTGAAATCGGGAAGGACGGTCAGCTCAGTGCCCCGTACAAACGGGTGAGGTTTTCCTTCAACATGTATTTTAATATTAACAATTAGAATTTCTCAATGGCCTGTGAAAGTGAAGGTCAAGCTTTAAACGTGTAGATGCAGGGATGCCCGGGGGCTCAGTGGTTGAGCGTCTGCCTTCGGCTCAGGGCGTGACCCCGGGGTCCTGGGTTCGAGTCCTACGTCGGGCTCCCTGCATGGAGCCTGCTTCTCCCCCTGCCTGTGTCTCTGCCTCTCTCTCTGGGTCTCATGAATAAATAAATAAAATCTTGAAAAAAATAACAATAAAAGTGTAGGTGCATATCATGCACATGCATGCTTAGACACACGCCGCACACACGTGCGTATGCACACACATCACACACGTCGTCTGCATGTGTGTCAGCCTTCTCTGGGGAAACGGAACCCACAGGATATGCAGGTACATCCACGTGTCTGTGTAACTAGGGAGGTACAGCCTGAGCTTATAGGATCATAATGGGATTTGGTAGAAGGAACTGGCTCCAGTATTAGAAGGAGGCTGTAAGCGGAGACTTAGCAGAGCCAGAGGCCGGGACCTCAGGCCTGAGACCCAGGAGCAGGTGCCCAGGGCGGGAGGTGGAGCCCTAGCTCCTTAGTCTGGCAGGCCTGAGTCAGACTCCCTCCAGCCCTTTGTCCAGGCCCTCGACCGATGGCACAGTGTCCATGCACTGGGAGGGACTTCTTCACTCAGTCCACGGGCGCAAAGGCTAACCGCGTCTGGAGCACCCCGGCCGACACACTGGGGCAGCGTGCAGTCACGCACCTGGGCACCTCACGGCCCAGTCAGGGTCACACAGTCCCTGTTGCAAGTGTAGACATAAAACTGGGAAAGTAGAAACGTACGCATGACAGGTCCGATGCTCTTACAGGATGTCTTACGAAGGTGTCTTCAGCCGCAGAACTCCCTGGCGACTTTCCCAGGCTGTGCCGGTCTCTATCGGCGTGTCCAGGACGCGTGCGCTGATGCACTGAGGAGTCACCCCCCGCCCCCCCGTGAACCCGAGTGCCGCCTTCCGCGCTAGGCCGTGCACTTGCGGGAGTGTGGACGGGGCCCCGTGCACGCAGGCAGGTGTGTGCTCTCCTTGCCGGGGCGTGTCCCCATCACTCTGCTCTCCGGCGCGGCGGGACGGCCCGCGCGGTTGGGGCGCCGGCTCCCTGGGATGGCGGTCGTCTACCCGCTACACCGTGCTCACGCCGGAGTCTGCTGGCCGGCGGTTCATCGTGCGGAGCAGCCTGGCGAGGTCGTGGGCTGCCCGTGACTGTCCTCCCCTCTGCTTCAGAGACGCCTTGGGGCCCAGGGCCGGTCTGGGTGGGGAGGGGAGAAAACCACTTCCCTGTCCCCGCAAAGGGCAGCGGCGGGGAGGGTGGAGCTGCAGGGAGGTGCAGCCACGACCTTCCGAAGCCAGGCTGCCCCGAGGGGAGCTTTCTCAGGCCATCCCTTGATTCCCGATCACCGGCTTCCCCACCACAGCGGAGCCGTATGTATCGTGGGTTACTCGGGGGTTTCCCTCACCTCCCAGAATCGGAAGTTGATGAGTGTGCCAAGGAGCGGCTGGCATTGTCCCTAACGCCTCTTAACCTTTATGGCTACGGTGACCTTCACTCGGGAGTCGTGAGGTTGAACAGCCTTGCTGCCGTCGGGTGCATGTCGGCGGTTGGGCAGTCGGCGCTGAGGTTGGGAAACGAAACACAGGGGGACGTCGTCGACCAGCAAGACTTGCTCTTCTCAGAGATCTTGATATGACACGTGAAGGCATTTAACTCCCCCCGTCCATCCATCCATTCAGAAGGAAATAAAAAATATAAAAGGGGATTCTGAAGGAAGCATGAGCTCTGCAGGTAGGTCATGCTGGAGGAGTGGGGCCCCGTGGTGCTTGCGACCCCAGGCCGGGCCCTGTGGTGCCTGCAACCCCAGGCCGGGCTTCGTGGTATCTGAGACCCCAGGGCAGGCCCCCCCCCCCCCCCAGCTGACTGCGACCCGAGGGCTAAACCCACAGGAGTGAGTCCCTTTTCTGCATTCCAAGGCACGTGGAGGCCGTCCCGGTTCATGCTCCTGGGGTGTCCCCGAGAAGCACAGGCTGGCTGGGGGCTGGGCAGGAGACTCACAGCCTCACCAGGCCGGTAAGATGGGGTGTCAGGGTGCGGGGACCTGGGAAGACCGGGGAGCGGGAGGGCGTGCTGGCGGCAGCCGACAGGACCGTCCAGGAGCAAGCAGGGCCCCAGCCTGGCCCGTCCGGGTCGCCGTGGGGCGCTGACTTGGAAGACGACAGCTCCGGTTAACCCACGAGAAGAGTTCCCCTTTCTGCTTAGTAACGGGGAGATAAAGAACATTATTTATAAGCGATCAATATTTTAATGAACACGAGCGTCCTCTCTTTTGAAAGATCACAGCGTGGGCCTCAGACGTGTGCTCCCATCCGTTCTTGCTTTGGGTCCCCGGCGGCCGATCGAGGGGGGCAGCCAGCTGGCCGATGCAGCGCCAGGGCTGCTCTGCTGGTGAGGCCGAGCTGTGCGGTCAGCTCCAGGAAGCTCACGGAGGTTCCTGACTGCGCGTGGCCCCAGCCTCCATCCTTCCTCCGGAGCCTGAGCCGGGGGCTCAGGGGGATCCATGGAGGTGTTGCACATTTCAGGGGTGCATCGGGCCGGCCTGTGTGGGGTTGGGGGGCTACCCCGTCCTGCATGGGTGGAGGGAAGGGCTGCGTCCTCCTCCAACCCCATCCAAGACCCCACAACAGGGAGATGGAGGCCACCTGGGACGAGGCAAAGCCTGAGGCCTGTGGGTGGGCCGTGACCCCGTCCACCGCTGCCCACACCCCCTGGCCCACCTAACCATGTGGCAGCCCCGAGGCCAGCCGGGCGGGGTTTCCCGAGACCACCCGTGCAGACTTAGGGTCGGCAGCCCTCCGTGGGAGCAGGGGCGCTGCATCTCCAAGCCCGGCGAGCTCCCTTCCCGTGGGCAGTGGCCACACCCACAGAAAGTTCTGGAGAACAGGCCTCCGAATGGAGAGCTGCAGTCTGCAGGGGCTCTGAGGCCCGAGGGCCAGGCCCCTTCTCCGCATTGCTGTCGTGAGGAGGCCAGAGGCAGAGGACACACCTGGACAGCAGGTGAGCACCTGGGAGGTCGGGCTCATCCTTCCTGCCAGGAGCCCACCAGCCGGGCGCAGCGGCCGCCACCCCGGGGAGCGACACAGGCCCGCGGGGTGAGAACCCCCACATCCGGGTGCTTTTACTCTGAAGCAGGAAACCTGAGTCGTCCCCTCCAAGTTTTACGCGGACATTAAAACACAGCATTTTATCTGTCCATCTGCCCTTGGCAGGAGCAGGATTCATCTTTGTTCAAAACGAACCTAGTTTTTGCTGCCTGGGCTTTGAAACTTATAAACCATAATTATTTCTGATTATATGTATTTACTATGTGGCTAATTTACCTTGAATGCCTTGAAATTGAATTTGTGGGATGTTTTTCTCTCTCTCACGCCAGCTGTCCCATTGATTATTTCCCACTTCCCTCGGTTGTCTGCTTAATAAGAGCACGCTTCAGTTCCCTGGCCGCCGAGCAGGAAACCTACTGCTGCTGAATGCTGATTTTCACGGGGATCATCCGAATTTTTATGGTTCTGAAGGAAATGTCGAAAACCCAGTCATTTCCCGGATTCCCCACTCCTCTGGAAAGGGGAGTCACCCGTTTGGGGGGCCGAGGGGGGGCTCTCTGGGGCGAGGAAGTATCAGGCCAGTTAGATGCGCGGGGAGAACTAGTAAGGGGTCCAGAGCATGTTCCTCTGGGGTGTGAAACCTAAAGTCATTTCATCTCGTGGGATGATTTAAAAACGAAGTCATTAGTTTTGAGTCTGCATTTATGAGGCTGACTGCACTCAATTCTGGCCTCGTGCTGACTCCGGGTATCCTGGGGCGCGGAGGTCAGGGCGGCATCCTGTGAGGGGCCGGCGGGTGGCGTCGGGGATGTGCATCCATAGGGACGTGTGCTGCCTCAGCCTCTCAGCGACTTCGGGGGGACCCCTCCTAGCAGCCGTGGGATTTGGGGCTTCCCCGCGGATGTGCTGCTTTGGTGTCAGCGTTAAAGCACGTCCCGGGTCTGAAAGGAACGTGCACCGGGTGCGTGCAGACAGCTCCAGGGCAGAGGCAGCCTCTGAGCTGGTGTCCTGAGGTCATGACATCAAAACGGGGAGGAAAGCCTGTTTCCCCCTTTCCGCGTGTGGGGAGGGCACTGTGCTCTGCAGAGGCAGGACCTCCACGGACATCCTCCTGGTGATCCCGCCTGTAGCACAGCGTTTAGGGTCTGGGGCCTCAGGGAGCCGGTTACCGGGGACCCCACGGCCAGGGGCCTGCTCTCCGGGCTTTGCCGTCCGACGTTGGCGTCTGGGCGTCGTTTGGCCTGTCACAGAGGAGCCTATCAGACTGCAGCCGTGTTTCCTCCAAGAAGCGAGCGAGCGAGGGGCACGATGTCAAAGGAGGCACAAGCTCTAGTGTCGGGGGGTTTACGTGCTGCCAGCCGCCCTCCCGGCAAGCGCTGCGGGTTCCAGAGCCTCACTGTGCCCGTCTGTGAAATGGGGTGACACGCAGACTCCTCCTCCGGGGGACACGTCGAAGTGCTTGGCGCATGGCGGGCACACGACGCGGAGCGGTGCCCATTACCAACCCCGAATTATCCCGTAACCATGAGCCAGTGTCCCTTACTGTACCCAGCGCGCCCGAAGTTCAGATGCTCTAATTAGAGCAGAAACTATGTTTTATCAAGGTTTGAACCTGCAGAGGTTCCTTCCTGCGATTTCCACGCCTGCTGTGCTTCCCTGGGTTCCGCCTGAGAGACCTGGGGGCAGAGAGACGACCAGGCCCTGGGGAGGTGCCCGGTGCTCTCAGGTGTGTCTCAGACACAAGGCTCGGATGACCCAGCCGGGGGCGCTGACCTCGTCGCACCCAGAACGGTGGGCGCAAGGGGCTTCCCTGGGGCTTGCAGACAAGCTCCTGGGGAGCACTGGGGTGGCGTTTGCAGGAGCTGGGGAGGTCGCAGGACCCAGCAGATGATGGGAAGGACCCCCGAGATGCCTTGTGTCCTCTGTAAAGCCCTGAATGGGCTCAGACTGCCCTCCCCACCCCAGGTGGGAGCAGGACGGAGAGGACCAGGGGGCAGCCAGGGCTCGGCCGGTGTGCTGCCTGGGGCAGGGCTGGTGCTCAGCGTGAGGAGCCTGGCGCCTCAGGGAGCTGGTTACAGCGGGTCCTGGCGAGGAGTGGGTGCGGGCAACAGGGCCTCAGAGATTCCCCAGGGGGACGAGGGGGACTGACCCGGAGCTCGAAGCAGACCTGCCGGCTGATGGGCCCCGAAGATGCTTTCCGAGGCCGGTCCACGTGGACAGAGCCCGGAGAGCCTGGGGGTGGGGGTGGGGGGTCTGATAGATCAGCGGGGAGAGCAAGGTTTGTCTGGTGGGCAGACTCCCGGTGGGAGCCAGAGGAGCCGGGGCACAGGCTCTGCACACAGCGCCTGACCTTTCAGGAAGGTTCGCTGGGAGAAAAGTTCATCGAGGGGTAACTAGACCCCAGCTGGCTCGGAACCAGGCGTGTCAGCGTGTGTGCGTCCGAGTCTGTGCACGCGAGGGTGAGCACGCACGTCCTTTGTTTTGTTTCATTTCTGTAGCTGTCGGTTTTTAAGGTAAAAGACACTGGGGTACGTTTATACCCTAAGAGAAAAGAGCCAACGGACAGGAAGGCAGTGCCTGGGAAGGGTGGACTCCAGAGCATCGGAGCCCATCACGGCGGGCTTTGCTCCGTCCTCCCTGGGGCGAAGCGAGGCTCAGCTGCGGGGCTGGCGGGCGCCCTTCGTGGCGAGACGGCCCCTGGCCCCCGTGTGCCTCGACGGGTCTCCGCTGTGCGGGATGCGGCCCAGCTGGCTGTAGGCCTCATCTCCCGTGGGGCGTCCCGACGATGGAGGCCGGACGCTGCAGGCCTGACCAGGGACGCGGCCCGAGGCCCGGGAGCTGCACACGGAGCATCTGCAGGGCGTCTCCCGTGACCCACCCACAGGCCCTGAGTCGGGAAGGGGCCTTGTCCAGCCTCGTCTCCTCCCGTGAGAGGGGGCAGCGGGGACCAGGTCTGAAGGCCCGTGTGACACGCCGGGGGCACCGCGGCCTGAGCCCAGCGCTCCCCACGAGCACGGCCCCGTCACGGCCCTTTGCAAAGGTCCGCTGTGCTGAATAAACCACCTGAACATCTAGAACTTTCTCTGCTCTCATCAGGGAGTCTCGGCACCGGAGCTCCCACCCACGCCGGGCGGGGGCTTCTGATTCAGGCGGAGACAGTGCAGCGAGCTCCTTTCCTGCCAGTGGAGCCGCGCGCCTTTCTCAGGATGCTGAACTCCGCGTGAAGGAGCAACGCGTGTTCAGGCTCCCGGGCCGCGAGGGGGGCACTGAGTCCTACCTGGAGAGCAGACGGAGCGCGGGCCGAGCCATCGCCGTCCCAACAAGGATACTGGCTGTGATCGTCCTGAAGCGTTTGTGGGGTTTGGACACCCGGGGTGCCTGGATGGCATCACTAATTCATTCCTCTGATGAGTCGTCACACTTGCCAAACTCACACTGGAAACAGCCCTCTTAATGGCCTGGAACCCGTACGGCCGTTTCCCAGTCACTGCCTCAGATGTTACACGGTCGTGGTCCAGGCCGGGCGAGGTTCTCTCGCCGTCTGGGGCTGTTGAGGACTGAGGCACGGGCGTTCGTCCCCGGCGTGCTGTAGGACGTGGGCACAAACGGGGACACCCCCAAGCACGGTGGGCCCCGTCCACTAGCCGCAAGTGCGTGGACTCGCTGGGGCGGCCGCACAGCTCCCCTGAGCTAACGTGCACGGGGCAGACCGAGCAGCCTGCACAGACACATCCTCCCCATCCCGTGGGCTTCAGGGCAGCGGGCAGCAGGTGCACACTGCCCTCCTGTCGGGCGTCACGGGCTCTGGGGTTGGCCTTGCGTGACCCGACTCCCAGCGCGGGGACCTGGCCAGCTGTGAGACCTGGCACTGAGGAAGCTTGTGCCAATAATTTTTTTTTTTTGAGATTTTATTTATTCACGAGAGACACACAGAGAGAGGCAGAGACCCAGGCAGAGGGAGAAGCAAGCTCGATCTCGGGATCTTGGGGTCACACCCTGAGCCGAAGGCAGACGCTCAACCCCTGAGCCACCCAGGCGTCCCAATAATTCTATTTTTAATGAATAATCACAACACAGGGAGCTTCCAGCCTATGCCTGGCTTATTTTTTCAGCTGTAGAACTCCTGAATGCTGCATCCCCGCTGTAGGTCTTTGGGAAGTCTCCCGTTTGGAGGCAGGGGCCGTGGTCAGAAGATCCCACCCTCCTAGGGCTGCCTCCCCCCCGCCCGCCCCCAGCAGTTCTCAGGGCACCTCTTGGCACCTGTCAGTGTGCCTGCTGCTGTCACCCTCAGCGTGGGAGCTCCCAGGGCAGCTGCTCTGGGTGTCACTGGCATGTTTCTCACCACTGCGTCCCTGAGCCCTGATGCAGGGATGCAGGGACTTGCTCACGTCGGGCCCCTCATAACTGCCACTAATGCATGGGCCTGACACACCAGCAAGGGGCACAGGACGCGGCATGTTTTGGCCAGGGCTGCGGGGTGGAGGGAGGCTGAGGGCCCTGTCACCTTTCCTGCCCGGAGACTCCCCTGCCCACTGCAGGCCAGGAGGGGGCTACGCCCCTGGTCAGATCAGGTGGGAGATATTTCCCAGCTGCCTCTGTGGTTTGCAGGGAAACTGAGGCAAGACCCTTGTTGGGGAGCGGGGTGCAGGGCCACCCGATGCCTAGTGCTCTGTAAACCCTAGACTGTGCTGGCTCTGGCCGCAGAAAAGCTGGGGTGTCCAACACACTAACTGGTCCGCAGAGCAGTTGGCACAGCAGGTGTCTGCCCCCAGGGCCCTGCCCCGCCCCCACGGCCTTCCTTACCCTGGCCTGTGAGTATGGCCAAGGCTGGAGCCGCGGGGTCAGGCAAGCCCCTTTCCTGCAGCTGAGGAGGGGCAGGGGCGCAGGGCGGTCCCCCCACCCCAGCCTACAGGGTCCCCCCATCTGGGTGGTCTTGCCAGCTCTGGGACCCCATGGGGACTTCCATGTGTTTCTGATCCCCTCGTTTATAAATGGGGCAGTGAGGACGTGCACCCCCGCGGGCCGTTGTGAGGACCCATGGCCATGCGACGTGTGTCCGCGTGACGCTGCCCCCGTGGGCAGGGCGGGTGGTGGCATGAGGAGCAGAGAACTAAGGGACTCCAGGTTTTACAGGATCCGTGTGTGAACATGTCTTAGAAGGAAAACCCCATAGAAACGTGTGTGACGATAAAAAGAGAAATATATTCTCAGAGTCTACCCTAGAAAGTCCATCGACGTTTATAAGCCAATGGAAACCAACAGAACCAAGTGTGATGGAAGATGGGCCACGGCTGGCAACCACACGGGATCATGTACTTTCTTCCCGAGAATCACGATTCATGGGAATTTCCGGGTGACTGCTCTGGGCTGGGGCTGGGGGCCTCCCCTCAAACCTTGTGTTTATGAAAAGACGCGAGAAGGAGGAGCTTTCCTGGGCTTGGGGGTCTTGCCTCCTGACCGGAGCCCTCCAGAGGCAGGTGCCGCGGCCGGTCACCGGCTCAGGCGTGTCTCCAGAGGCTGCGAGCCCGTGGGCCCCCCGACACCGTCCGCGCCCCCCGCATCCCCCGCACCCTCCTTGTTTGATGGCAGCCTGTCCCCCTTGTGCTTGGACGATCGGCTTCTGGATGAGAAGACGGTTCTAGATGATATGTTGACTTGCGTAGACCACGGACGCCCTGACGTTTTGCGCCCGGTGCCCGAAATCGACAGCTGGAGACGCGGTGGCTTCTCCAAGGAAAGAAATCTCAAAAGCGGGTGAAGGCTCCTCCGGATCTGAACTTGCTCAGAGTTTCCTACGTAAGCGGGAACGGGACGCGTGCAGCGACGTGTGGCGCCTCGCAAGCCGGGAGGGCGCCGCGGTCTCCGTGGGGATGGGCGCTTGGGCGCGATGCTCTCCTGGGTGAGGGCGATGGTGTTCCAGGTGTTCCACGGGCGCTCTACTGTGTATGTGCCTTAAAGTCAGCCTTCCTGCCTTTTCGCTTACCTGTCGGACGTATGGGCGCTTCCCAGGACGGCGCGTAGAGATACAAGACGCGGGGACGGTTAGAACAATAAAATCGACGCTCTGGGGAGAGTGGTGTCTGCAGGAAGGGAGGGCATGGGGTGGGGGGGGCAGGCCCCTACCCTGCGAGCAGCGGGGACCCGCCTTGAGGGGCTCGTACTACTTCCTCCTTTAATTTAAATATCCAGCTGTCTCCCGGCCCAGGTTGGAGCCACCCTCGGCCTCCGGGCACGTCCCACTTCTCACGTGGCTTTGCTACGTAGCTGCCGCCCTGGTCTCTGGACCCCCGAGTGCCGGGCGGGGAGACTGAGGCCTCTCCCCAAGGGGCCACAAGCCCACCGCGTCTGGGAGCTCCCTGTCTCCATCCCTCCCGTGACCATGGGGAGTGCCGGGGATGCACGTGAGGCCGCTCCCACGGATGGCCCAGGGCCGGCACCGAGCACGGCTCTCTGTGGGTGCTGTTGACGCCCGTTGGGCCGCCCTGGCCGCCGCAGGCAAACTCCCGCGCCCAGGCTGACCGTCGGGCTGCTTCCTGAGCTCTGTTTCCTGCTGCCCCTGACCCCATAACGCAGAAGGGGAGTTGAGTGCCTGGAAAGATCGGTCCTCGTCCTGAGTCCGGCCACAGGAGACTGTTTCCTCCTTCATAACCCGTGAGGACCGCACCGTAAAACCTCCTTTACTTTCCAAAGTCGGCGCGTGCCCATCCTGCCCAGGACCCTCGATCGGCTCCTGGGAGACGCACCGTCGCGTCCACACTGCAGGCCTCGCCGCCGTCGGCTCTGTGGTGATAGGTGACGCCCAGGCGATCGCGGGCTTGCAGCGTCCGGGGCGTCTCAGCCTGTGTGGCACCTCGGGGCCCAGCTCCCCACTCCTCCCCGCCTTTCCCTGACCCGCCTCTGACTTTCCGCAGCTCCTCGGGCTTTGTGCGTCCGTGGGGACCGGTTTCCTGTGTCTCCATCTGCAACAGGGCAGAGCTTCGCCCGGACCCAGGCTCCCACTCGAGAGGCACGTGGCCCTGTCCTTTGCGCTTGGGTCCAGTCGCTGGTCTTGGTTGAGCCACTTTGCCATCGAGGGTGCTCATCCACACCTACTTGCACGGCTCCGTGCCTGGTGCCTGGTGCCTGGTGCCTGGTGCCTGGTCTCCTGACCCGCGAGCCCGCTCTTTCCCGGTCGGTGGCAGTCCGTTCACCCCGGGGCTCACCTCCCCGGTCTTGCCTCCCTGCAGCCCTTCCTCCTCCTGTCACCAGCTCGCTCGTGCGGGACCCACACCCGCAGCACCCGCCCACGTGTCACTGTCCGCTCTGCCCAGCGCGGCTCAGCTCAGCTCGGGCCCAGCGTCCCTCCTGCTTAGAGCCCCTTGATCTCGCCCACACACAGGGACCCTCACAGACTCAAAGCCTCCTGCTTTCACCGATGATGATGTGTGTTCCATCTTAATCGAACTGGATCGGAGTTACCAAGTCCGATCTGCTTAAATATGCACATTTAAGGTCACTTGCTCTCAGCAGTTGGTATGTGCATCTAGGGGCGAGTCCTGACTTAGGAACAGTCTTCCGTGATTGGCCTGTGCTCTGGGTCCCCGTGGGGGGCTGTGGATTCACGGGGGGTCACGGGTGTGCAGGGCAGCCTGGAAGGGCTGGTGACGCGTGGCCTGGAGGTTCCCACAGGGTCAGAAATCACCCGTGGGTCAGGACGACAGTGTTGTGAGTAAAAGGCAAGCTGCCCACCGCAGGGCTGGGGTGAGGACTCGTGAGGCATTTGTCAGGGGCTGGACGAGTGCAGGGCGGAGGGGCACCCAGGCCCTCCTCCGACCACCTCCAGTGTTGGGAATCCTTCCTGGGGCAGAACTGAAGCCTGCCCCCCGCCCCCCGCCCCCTTCCATTGGGCACTTCCCAGGGATGAGCTTCGTGGGAAACCCTTCGATGAGGGGGGCAGCCCCTTTCCCTCCTGTTAAGCACCGTTTAGTGGAAATTGAAGCATCAAGGATGGTAAGGCCTTCATTAAATAGCAAATATAAAGGCTGATTTTCTAGAAGGAGGGCCCTTACTCTGGGAGGAGGGGACATGGCCAACCCCCCGAGAGGCAGAGGCCGATGGGGGAAGGTTGAGAGACCCCAGGACCAGCACGCGGCCTCGGATGTGGGCCCCCTCCCCTGCCAGGACATCAGGAAGCCTGTGGGTTTCTCAAGGAGCTGGGAATTCACAAGCGAGTGCCCTCATCTGCAGTCAACAACATTACTGTGTTTTGTTTTGCTTATTTGACATTAAAAGTGTGTCCTCAGGGTGTCTGGGGGGCTCAGTTGGTGAAGCATCTGCCTTTGGCTCAGGTCATGGTCCTGGGGTCGAGCCCCCCATCGGGCTCCCTTCTCAGCGAGGAACCCCCTCCTCCCACCCCACTCCCTGCTCATGCTCTTTCTCACAGTTTCTACCTAAAATAAATGAATAAAATCTTTTTTAAAAAAAAAAGTGTAATCTTATCCTGATGGAGGAGAACCTCCTCCGCTGGGTTAAATCAATGCACTTCCACTGTCGCCCAGGCCGTCCTCACTGCAGGAGGGACTGGCCCGTGAGTGCTTCTGGGGACCTGGGACCCGAGTCCTCCCGTAGAGCCCCTCAGGGCCAGTGCTCTGGTTTCCTCGGGTCTTGCGCCCAGGGTGGCAGGAGCAGGGCTCCACACATCAGTAGCCCCAAGCTCACGCTGATGTGTAAACTGTTCTATCATTTAGGCTTTTGTTCAGCAAACACAGCACAGAGCAGGATACACAGAATCACATTTGTTCAGGGCTCACCTGGAGCCAGGTGCGGTTCTAAGTGCTTGGCATAAATCAGCTCATCGAACCTTCTCTGGCTCAGTGCCCCGGGACACAGGGCACAGCCAGGCCACGCAGGCTGCGGGTGGCCCAGCCGGGCTGGAACCCGGGCTGAGGCTGTAGGGCTCCCGGGGAAGGTGAGCTTCTAGCTGCTGTCTCCAGTCACCAGGAATCAGAATCATGTTTAAACACCTGTGGTGGCGCAGCGGTGGGTGGCGCAGCGGTTTAGCGCCTGCCTTTGGCCCAGGGCGTGATCCTGGAGACCCGGGATCGAGTCCCACGTCGGCTCCCTGCGTGGGGCCTGCTTCTCCCTCTGCCTGTGTCTCTGCCTCTCTCTCTCTATCATAAATAAATAAAAATTAAAAAAAAAAACACCTGTGGGAGTTTACAAATACCCGGTTCCAGCTGAGAAATTTTACAATAGGAGCTATTGTTCCAGTTATCTCTGTTGCCCGTGTTTGCGTGTCTGTAGAGATGATGAACAAGTGGCCGCCTGGATGCCAAGCCCTCCCGAGGTCATGGGAGGATCGATGTGCAGACGTGTGTCCTCTTCCGGGTGCCAGGGCCGTGCCGACCCCAGGAGGGGGCCCCTCCTAGCGTCCCCGGCTGCGGCGGGTCCTCAGTCCCACACACACCCCCTGCTGCTGCCTGTACAGCCTCTGATGAGGCTCACTGGGGACGGCTCTCCGGGCCGCCTGCCCCGCAGGGGCAGAAACGGGCATTTTCAGGGTGATCAGTAATGAGAGTCTTCGGCGCCAGCACACAGCTAAAGGCTGAGGAGCTGAGAGGAAAGGGGGCTTGGAAGGCATCTGTCAGGAGGACCCTAGGGGTGTGGCCCCATACAGGGTGCCTTCGTCGCCCGCCCCGGCACATGTCACCAACCATCCGAACTACCCACACCTTAGCTTCCTTCATCCTATTGTAAAATGAGCTTTTAATTGCATCTATGGTTGCTCACAGCATTCGCAAGTTAATTGGTTGTTTTACTAGCCCCCGGCTAGTGCGTACATGTAAACTAGGGGGGACCCGAGACCCTTCAAAGAATGGTCTACATGCGTTTCATGTATCACCTGGAACGTTGGCCTCTCTTATTTGCCATTCACTTTAGAGGCTAAATTTAATTATGAGCTCATTAGGTGAGGTCTCATACTTTTGATCTTGCGGAAGCCAAGGTGAAGGAGTGAAGTGTACCATCCCGCGTTTCAGGGACTCTTAGCTTTGGGCTATGGGTATGGCCACTGTGGGGAAGGAGAAATTCTCCTCTACCCTTCAAGTTCTTCCAGCCAGACTAAGAATTAAATTTAGATGACTGAGATCAATAGGAGGGAAAAAACCTGAGTTTTTATCACATGCACAAGGAGGTCCAATGATGAAATTGAGACCCAGAGAAATAACCAAGGCAGGGAGTTTTTATGCCTTTTTTTAGGCAAAGATGTAGCAAAGCCTCTCAGGCATTGGCAGGACAAACAACCCTTCAGTTAGTAAAGGATGCTGAGGGGAATTGGGCTGGGCTAGTAAATGAGGAAGACGTGACAAGGGGGTTTATACAGCCTCCCTCCCCACCCCAGACCTGACTTTCCCACCTCTGGTGACAAGGAAGTCTCTTCACCTCCTAGTTACAGGGAGGGCACCTTCCATGCGGGAGGTTTATTCCCTGCTTTCAGGGCACACGGGGGGTGGGGGGGCTCAGTGTCCTTCCACGTGCTGTCTCCTAAGTAAACTTCCCTTTAAAATAATCAATATGCCAGAGTGGCACATTTAGGGGCCACCTGCCCTGGGCCCCTGCAACACTGGGAAGGACCTTCAATATCTTTTCCTTTTCTTTTGGTTTTTATACTCTATTTATTTATTTTTGTATATTTTTTATTGGAGTTCGATTTGCCAACATATAGCATAACACCCAGGGCTCATCCCATCAAGTGCCCCCCTCAGTGCCCGCCACCCAGTCACCCCCACCCCCCGCCCTTCTCCCCTTCCACCACCCCTAGTTCGTTTCCCAGAGTTAGGAGTTGTTCATGTTCTGTCTCCCTCACTGATATTTCCCACTCATTTTCTCTCCTTTCCCCTTTATTCCCTTTCACTATCTTTTTATATTCCCCAAATGAATGAGACCATATAAGATCTTTCCCCTAACACCTTCCAAAACAAACGGTGCTGGGAGCCTGAGAGCACCTGGGGGAGAGGGACGGCCTTCTTGCCCAGTCCTCGAGTCTGTGTTAAGATGGTGTCAGCACGTGGAGAGAGGGGACAGAGAGGCCGACTCACAATTAGCTGACCTGACTGCAGGTTCATGCATCACACAAGGGATGAGACAGCCTCTTATCCACCCTAGAAATGAAGGTGACATGGTCTGGTGCACACTTGAGTCGCAGACTTGGACTTGGTTCTCTGTGTCTATAAGCTTTGCTGGACCTAGGACAATACCCAGGTTCATTTTTTAAAAATCTTTTAAAGATCGATTTATTTATTTATTTATTTATTTATTTATTTATTTATTTATGAGAGCGAGAGCGAGAGAGCGCGAGGGATGGGAGCAGAGGGTGAAGTAGGCTCCCCGCTGGGCAGCAAGCCCAACCTGGGGCTGGATCCCAGGACCCCGAGATCATGACCTTAGCTGAAGGCAGATGCTTAAGGGACTGAGCCACCCAGACAACACCCAGATTTAAATTCAGCTGGAAGATTTTAGTGGTGGGAGCGACTTTACCCTTCTAGAAATACAAGTCTTCTCTTTAAGCAAAATTAATGCAAAACCATTCCCCTAGACTTCTTCATAATCCCATCGCAGAATAATAACTAAACAGCTATCGTTAACACCTACCCTGGGGCAGGCAGGGTTGTAAATACTCACTCTAGTCCTTGCAAGCCCTCGGAGACGGCGCTGTTAGGTATTTTTACAATCCCCTCCCCAGATGAGGGAGTCGAGGCCCGGAGAGGTCGCGCCTTTCTCCTGCAGCCACACAGCCAGAGGGGCGGCGTGGTTGCTCCCCGGGGCCCCACCCTGTGCGTCTGCACACCACATCAGCTCTTGCAGAGAGGACGCCGGGCCGTGGACGCGTTCGGGTGTTCGTCTGCGCCGAATCCTTAGAGTCATCATGTTTCATCATCTGTCATTGCCTCCTGACCTTGGAAAGAAATAAGACCCTTGGATGGCCGAGCACCTTCCCAGCAAAGGCGAGAAGGCGATCTCACTTAGGACTAATGCTGTGGAAATCTCTGCTAATTGGACAGCTTTGCTATTTTACAGTGATTGCATGATCCTTTCCAAGCAGACGCTGCCAGGTGCCGTGTGTTCAAGGGGCGGCCGGGCGCGACTGAGGGGTGGCCAGTCCCCTGGGCCTCCTGGGCCGCCTGAGGCCGTGCGGCAGTGCCCTTCCTCCGGCTGTGCTCCCCGAAGCTCTGCACGTCCCTAGCGCACGGTAGATGCGCCAGAGGAGCCTTCGTGATCTCCCCGGTCCTCCTGGGCTGACACGCAGGGCCCGGTTCACGTTCCCCGTCTGGGGGGTGAGCAAAGACGTCACCCTGCACCCCGGTGTCCCTGTCATGCCGTTTGTCAGACGGGGAGCTTCCGGCAGACCTGCCACAGCTTCTGGCCCCTCCAGCTTATGCCACCCGAGGCTCCACCACTCTGCTCCTCCGCGCTGTGGATCCTTCTGGACATTTAGTGGCAGGATAAGCTGCATCCCTGTCGTAGTTCCCAGTTTGAACCAGGCACCTGGTGGTCCCATGTGACCCAGAGCATCGCCGTCCCTGGCCAGAGCTCTTCCGTTTCAGGGGGGAGCTGGCACCGGGCTCCTCGCGGGTGAGGCCGGGCTCTGAAACATGGGAGGCTGTCTGCCAACCTCTCGCTGCCCCGGGGCCCTGGGGGTCCTGCTTCCTCTGTTCGAGAGCCTCTGCTCCTCAGTATCTAACCTCCGAGTGCCGAGGGTTTCCCTGAGGCCCTGAGCAGAAGGCAAAGGGACGCTGCCAGCACATCTGGTGATGCTGGATCAGGGCCATCGGCATCTTGGAAGCAGGCCAGCTTTGCCCCAGGGAGGGATTTTAACTTGTGCAAAGGCAAAGAATTGCTGTGGCTCTCTGCACCACTTTGCATGTTACTTTTATTCTAAAAACATGTCCTTTTGCAAGTGGGTCGTGGTGGGTTCTGGTTGGAACCTGCCCCCCGGCCTTCTGCTCTTCTCCCCTGTGTACAGTGTGGGTATGTGAGCAGGTGGGGACACACACAGACACACGCAGTGGAGCGAGGGGCGAGGACAGGTTTACACACACACACACACACACGCACACAGTGCAAGGAGAGATAGAGAGGCAGGGAGAGAAACACAGAGGGACGGGGACCCGGGAGAGACAGAGGCCAGGCTGACCACAAGGGACACTCTGAGGGCACGTATCCTTTGGGTTGCTCATGTTTGCTCTCCTTCCTGGAGCACCAGCTGCTGCAGAGCCTTAGGTGAGGAGGGTGGCCTGTTTCTCCCATGGCTGCTCTGGGCCTCAGCCGGCCTTGTCTGGCTCCCAGGCTGGGGGCCTGCCTGGGTCTGCTCCCAGTTACAGTACTCTTCCTGGCTCTCGAATCCTCCCTGACCCTGTGGCTCTGTGCTCACTCGCTGGTCGGGGGATGTCCCCTGGGAACCACTTTGGAGTAAGACACTCAAGTGGGCATGGCCCAGCTCAGGGAGACTCGGGGAGGCTCAGAGGAGAAGCCGTGGGCATGTAGAACTGGACTGCGTGGCTTACTCCCTCCAGGAAAGCCAGCATCCTTCCAGAAGACCATGATGCCTCCAGCGTGGTGGAGCAAGAGTTGAGGGGGCTCTGGAATGGGACCTGGTGGGAGTCCAGCCTGCAGGCTAACAGGGCTTGAGGATGGCAGCTGGTGCTAGAGAAGAGACGTCTGGCCCATGGATGGGGCGGATGGCACTGGTCAGCATAGGTCTCTAACAGGTGGCGTAGGGCTTGGAAGTCATGGTCTTGAAGTCACATATCTGTGGTTCAAAATCTAGCTTTATCAGAGAAGAGCTGTCTGATCTTAGGGAAGCCACTTAACTTCTCTGTGCCTCAGTTTCTTCACCATAAAATGTGGATTGTGAAGGTAGGTGGAAGAATTAAGTGAAACCGTATCTAAGGATGATTAAGGTAGGGCCTTGTATAGTGGGATGCTACAAAAGTGTTAGGAGCTATACTGAGGATGGTGATTGTGGCTGCACTGATGGTGGTGAGGATGGTGGTGATGGTGGTGACGATGATGGTGATAGTGGTGAAGGTGATGGTGATGGTGATGATGATGGTGATGATGGTGAGGATGATGGGTGATGGTGGTGATGATGATGGTGATGATGGTGATGATAATGATGGTGATGATAGTGATGGTGATGGTGGTGAAGATGATGGTGGTGATGGTGCTGGTGATGGTGGTGAGGATGGCAATGATGGTGATGGAGATGATGGTGGTGATGATGGTGGTGATGGTGGTGATGGTGGCAGTGGTAGGTGCCATGTGCTAGTGGAGGTAGGATTATTGTGAAGAGCAGAGTCCCAGCAAGAGTGGACCTGCAAGACCAGGAAGGGAATGGCAGTAGGAAGCCTGCCCCCACCAGACATGCCAGACATGAGGGTATTTAAGTTAGAGCTGCAGTTGGCTACATGTTCAAGGCCCAGTCATACTCCAGGCTCACCAAACACTGTCCGGGCTTGAGCATTCTAGTCTAATTATAGTCCTGCCTATGTGGGGCTGGAGGGCCCCGTGGCCCCTGCCCTTCCAGGCTGGCCTGGTTCCTGCACTTGTGGGAAGGGGCTGTGGTGCCTGCAGTAGGGTGGGCCCGCCTGCCCCACGGCCCAGACAGTATCTGCCTATCTCCCCGTCCACCCCACGATCCTCTGCAGCCATCCCCAGAGCACAGGTGCATAAGCTGCAGACAGCATCTGAAAACAAACATTTAGAATGTCCCCAGGTGGGTCTGAGTCAGAAGGGCAGATTGAACGAAGTGTCTCTAGACATTTTATTTTGATTAAAACATTAAAGTGCATGGCAGCTCCTCATGGAAATTGTAAATCTTCCTTGGAGGAAAATGAACAAATGGGAAGGACATGAAATAATGACTTGGGGTTTCAGTGGTTTGCAATGCCTACTTGATTTTACATGGGAAACTGTGTACTGTAGCTCCCAAATTAATTTTTGGAAAATGAGTTATTGACTGCAGATATAATTTATTATTAATAAGCAAAATATGTTTGCAACCTGGGCCTGATCGGGTAGTTAGGGTACCTGGAAGAAGGAATAATAAGAAGGGGGAGGGGAGGGAGCCCGCAGGAGGGTGAGGAAGAGGAGGATGGGCCCGCGGGATGGACCTGCTGGGGTCCTCCTGACCTGCAATCTCAGCCCGCGAGGCTCTGCTTTCGTTTTCCTAGTGTCCACTGGGCCAAGCTACCCCGCTCCTAGGTGGCGGAGCTCGCCTCCCCCCCAGCATTTTGTGTTCCCCAGATGATCAGATTTGTCTTTCCCCTTGATGTTGCCCAAGGAGTCCCAGTCACTTCGGAGTCTCCCTGCTAGAAGGGGGCTCTGTGGGGCCGTGGTCCCCGCAGGGATCAAGGCGGGACACTGGGCAGGTTCTCAGCTGTGCCGCAGGTGGGCAGGTGGTGGTGGGCAGGGGGTGACAAGGGTCTGTGCTCTGCCACCTGCTGCCGAGCGGGAGGCTGAGAGAGCCGCGTGCTTCCAGCCACCAGCGTCCCCATCTGCAGAGTGGGCTCGCGCGGCTCCCGGCGTTCCTGAAACCATGGCAGTGATGGCAGGGAGAGGCTGTCAGGGTGACGTTCAGGCCACATCCTCCTTTTTCCTCCAGCCAGTCTATGTCATAGACGTCCCTCGCTTGGCCGAAAACACACGTTTGAAAACCAGGAAGAGGAAAACAGCCTCTCGATTTCTCATCCTCCGTCTAATTGGTACGAGCGGCCCAGTGAGATCACGGACGGCAGCTTCCCACAGGCCCTGCCCAACGAGCGCGGCCTGTGTCGGTGGGAATAGTCTGCGCTCCTGCTGCCTCGGCTCCGCAGTGCCAGGATTCGGATTTATTGAACGATTATGTTTAGAACGCATTTATCTTTGAAAATTAATATTAAAACCGTAGAGTCTTTCAGCTTAAAAGTATTTACTTATATTTATTCAGATAATTATAAAATGGCTACCTGAATAATTTATTGTCGTTAGGACTTAAATGATCGTAAAATGTAGTAGCCATGAGGCCGCCGCTCGGTGGTGTTGGTCACGGCGGCAGGAGGACAGACGGGTGCTGGCCGCCGGAACCCGCAGAGATGGAGCGATTTCTCCCCAAAGGCTGGCCCCGGCTCGTGGAAGGAGGATATTGTATATCGTATATTTAGGAGAAAGTACATTTATCTACGACGTTCACATTCGTGGTCATAGGATTGCTTTACCGTCATGCCACGTGTGCATAAAAAGGTCGGTTCCTCAAAGTCCTAAGAACGATGCCCTAATGCTTTTGAAACAAATCTCCTATTTTTATCATAATTACAGTGTGCAAGTCTGCACCGTGCCCCTCTGGTCTCGCTCACATGTAAATGGTTCACGGTTTCCAGGTGCGTGAAGGTGGGAGTCTCCGCGAAGGCGGCAGGGGCAGGGTCTCCCCGGGGCACGGCCGGGCAGGGGCCACCGGCGCACCTGTCTGTTCGGACACCGGTGGGGTGCGAGACTGGGAGCTCCGGGGCCAAGGGGCCCACACCACTGCCGCAGCCCCGGCCGAGCGCGTCCCCGTGGAGCTCGTGCTGCTGGGGCTGGTGTCGTCCCTCTGGCGCCGGGGGAGCTGGAGCCCCGGAGGGGTGGGAGCTGAGGACGGCCAGCTGTAGGAGTCGGGGCCCCTCAGAGGAGGGCTGCGGGATCGGCCCTCCGAGGGGATCAGAGGCGTCGTATGAAGGTCAGCCTGTTTCCTCCCGTCCCCTGGAGTCCGCGGGGCGCTAAGTGGGGCGGCTCCCTCCGTGGTCGGGGCTGGTCCTCTGGCTTCCCGTGTTAACATTAGACCCGGAATTTAATTTATGGGCATGACTGCATGACCACAAGCAGAGCCCAGGCGCCCGCCCTCTCCCCCCGCCTCCGTCGCGTTCCCAATCCCCCGCAGCGTGAACCCAGGGCCCCCCACGTGCCAACACCCCAGGGAGCACCAGGCCCCCGTCCACGCCGGCTACGCTCTCCTGTCTCCTCCGGCTCCCAGAGCAGCGGGTCCTCACTCCATGAGGGTCCGGTTCGCGGTCACTGCTCTGGACACGGGACACGTGTACCTCCGCCCCCTCCCCGCAGCTGCTACAAGCAGTGAGCTGGGCCACAGGGTCCCTTTTGCCAGGACTTAGCACCCACTGCCGGGGCTCGCGGTTGGCTTCGCGGAGGCTGGCGGCTGGCGCGGAAGATCCACCACCTGGATCTGCCCTTTTGTCCGATGGCGCGTTGCTCCCCGCGGGCCTGTCTGGGGGCTGCTGTCCTGCCCTGGGTTCTGGCCCTCCTGGATGCCCCAGGGCTGTGGACGGGGTGACGAGCGCCCAGCGTACCCCAATCCCCCAGGCCCCCCCACTGCACCCCCGTCCGTGCCATCTACTCCAGGGTTGACGCCTGTGGGACCATCGTTCCATCCCTGGACCTGGTCGTTCTGCTGGGGCCCCTCAGCCTTCCTGGTGAGGATCCTCTCTGCTGACCGTGGCTGGACACCCAGATCCCCTGGTGCCCGGCGCGTCCCCCCAGAGCTGTCGGAGCCTGTTACTCTGGAATGCAGAGCCACCTGCCAGCCCTGCAGCCCCTGGGGGTGGGAGTGGGAGACCCCGGCTGGGGTGGGAGCCCTGGTCGCCTCCGCCCCATGACATCAGCTGCGTCCTGGGCTCTGCGTCCCGGGCTCCCCGGCCTCCGATGGCTTGCGCAGGGCACGTAGGGGGTGGGTGTCGGCAGCGCTGGGCCTGCAGGCCGCGGGGCCTCGGCCGGGTGCCTCTGGGGGACACACTGCTGCTCCAGGATGCGGCCCTCATGAGGTCCACACGGGGAGGCCGCCGAAAGTGGTGCCCACTGCCGCTGGAGCTACTTAGGAGAAGCTTTTATTTTTATTTTTTCCAAATAAAAAGTTCGGGGCCGTTGAAGAGCGTCACGAGTGACGAGGCTGCACAGGAATCTCTGCGGGAATAATTCATTTATAATGTGGTTTCCTAGGGGGCGCCCGTCCCAGAGCCTCACTCCCTTTTCTGTTCTCTCACTTTTTGATTTTATTGCCGTTCTTTTGACGTTAGGAGGAATTGAAAACCTGTTTAGGTTTTATAGCCTCACATTTCAGAGGTAAGTGACGCAGCCGGTCGCCAGGATGTGTGTGATTCATGCGGCACAGCGAGGCCGGGCGCCCTTTTTAATCATGCAGTGCTCCCCCAAAGAGGTCTGCCGGGATGAGCGGAGCAAGTGCTAAGACCAACATTTTCTTTCCCTTTTTAAGGGAACCACTTATCAAGCACAAAAGGCAATGAAATCAGGTCTGATGAGATTGGATTGAGGGAAGATGGGTCTGGTTATGAGATGAACCATCTGATGCGACGCAGATGGCTTCCTACGGGGTCCCCGAGAGAGTATGCGGCCAGCGCAGAGGCAGGACGGGCCCCCGGATGGACCCTGGTCGCGGACCCACGAGCCCTGGGCCCTCGGATGTACGGAGGCTGGTACCCCAGCCTGCTACCAGCCTCTCCCTCCAGTCACTGATAAAGCCGGGAGGTGGGTGAGATTATTCCCCGGATTTCCTCTCGGTATGAAGGCTCGAGTGACGTTTGAGCCTTTGAATGTCTTGGTGTATCCATTTGTGACTTCCATGCGGACCCCTTGGTGGCTTCAATCTGTGACAACTTGGAAGCAGAAAGCCTACTGCGTAGCATCTTCTAAAAAGAAATCTATTGCAGAAGTGCCCTGGGTTGAGCTGCTGCCGGCCTTGAATCCGAGGACCGACGCCCTTACAAGAGGAGCAGAAAGACACAGACACACAGAGAGCAAAGCCACACGACCGCAGAGCCAGTGATCGGGGCGGGGACCCCAAGCCCAGGGATCCCTGGAGCCCCCGGGAGCGGGAGGAGGCAGGAGGGGTCCCCCCTGGAGCCTCCGCAGGGAGCACGGCCCTGCTGATGCCTCACTGAGGAAACCTGGGCTCTGGGACCACGAGGGAACGCATTCCTGCTGCCCTAAGCCAGTGTGTGGTGATTTACTCAGGCAGCCCCAGGACACGAGTACGAGGAGCAGAGGGAAATTTGGGGGAAGTATCTGGGGAATGGGTGGTGCTCATGACACAGCCCAGGACGCCCCGGCCCCCCGCCCCACATCCGGGCCCCCTCCCTCCTGCTGCATCTCCTCCTCTGCGTGGCCCTCCCCTCCCCTCCTGCTGGACCCTTCACTGTCCGGGCAGTCGCAGATCTGACCCGCAGCCGACCCACTGACTGCTGACCCTGGGGGCCGGGCAGCCAAGGTGCTGATGGAGAACGTCCCCTACCAAGGAGGCTTCTGCCCCGAAGACAAATTTCCCTTCACCACATTGTAGCTTCTGGCTTCATCTGTCCAGCAGAAGAGGAAGGGTAGGCAGAGCCTTCCGTTCGAGGACACGGGCATCTGGTTTACCCCATGCCCCGCACGGCACGGGCGCTGATGGCAGGGGAGCTGCAGGCCAAGCCGGAAGTGTGGGTCAGCTGGCATTTGAGATGAAGAGCTTAATAGGTGCTTGCTGGCACCTGGGGGGAACTAACCATGCCCCCCCCCCCCCATTTCTCAGCCACCTATCCAGAGGTTAGGAGGACAAGGAACTTGCTAGGCTTTGCAGCCTGTCAGTGGTGGGTCTGGGTCGAGATCCATGCTCTCTCCTGGGCCACCCCCTGCCTCCCACCCCTCAGCTGCCCCTTTACTTCCATCCGCCAGACCACAGCCAGTTTGCACAGGCCACGGGAAAGAAAAATCCCATCACAGAATCCCAGGGGGCACACCCCTCCGGGCAGGCTGATGCTGCACCCCAGGGCCCCACCAGGACCCTTCCCACCACAAGACGACTGGTGTGCACTCGGCAGCCCCAGTGCTCCTTATTGCCAAGGGCTGGACGGCCCCGTCGGCGGAGTGTGAGCTGCGGTGATGGGCACAGTGGGTGGGATCCAGCGGAGGAGCCCAGTTGGGTTAAACATCCTTAGCCACATGCCAAGGGCTGATTTCATCAAAATATTCCCCCTTTCTGCTTATCTCTACGATGTCTGTGATGTCTTGGAGTCCACTCCTGGTGGAGGCAGCACACCCAAGGCCAAATGACCCAATTAAAATGACTAATTAAGAGCAAACATTATAATTAATCCTCTCCTACAAAACACCCACCTTATCCCTGGGTGAGCCAGATCTCTGCGTCCCCGGTCAAGCAAACGTGTGAGTAGAGAGAGCACCAGGTTGGTGCCCAGGACCCTCACGCCGCAGTCCAGGAGACCCACACCAGCACCCTGAGGAGGGACTCCCAAAGGGTCCTGCAGGAGCTGTGGCCGCCTGGCAGGAGACGCGGTCACACCAGCCCACTCGCTGGTTTGTGGCTTCACGGGCCGCCCCCCATCCCAGCTCTGCTGTGGTGGAGACACCAGTTGCCCCCGCTCAGGCCTTCCCACCCCTTCTGGGCTGTGGGGTTGTAGCTGGAAAGCGGGTATTGGGACCAGACTGCTGGGCCCTGGACACACTGGGGCAGGGCCGACCCGCAGAACCTGAGCAGAAGTGACAAGTGCCAGCGCCCCGGCACGCGGGCTAGGGAGAGGACGTGTGTTCCCCACCTCTCGTCGCCTGCCTGCCTTCCGACCCCGGCCCCACCAGGCCCTGCCCTGGGGACGCGGGCCCCCGAGGGGGGGAGGACCACATCACGAATCCTTGTCGCTGACACTCATTGGCTCTGACGCATGAATCATCTGCACACTTGGGTGGCGTCGCTCGGCAGGGAGAGCTGGCGAGTCCCACGGGCGCGAGTTTCCTTAAAGTAGAAGCGAGTGCGCGTGTGGGGCCGGTTTGGATGTTGCTCCAGCAGCGGGTGGTCTGCTGACAAAGGAGCAGCCTGGCACTTCTGTGTCATCAGCATCATTTAACACCCCGTCCTTCGCCGACGAGCTGGTGTCAAGTGCTGCGTGCCGCGCGGCGGGGACAGACGGAGGCCGGGAAGGAGCACCCCCTCCCGCGCAGAGTCTGGGGCTGTGGATGCCGCGTGAGCACCATCCACACCCACCACGGCGCCTCGAGGAGTCCTCTCCCAGCCGTTCCAGACTCCTCGAGGGCTGTTGTCACGACGGTTCTTGGTTCCTAAGTGGCGGTCCTAGCGGCGGCGCCGTGAACAGGCCTGTGTGTGGCAGCGTGGCCTTGGGCCTTCTCCCGTCGTCTGGGGAACCCAGGCCTCCACGTAGGATGGCGGTTGATTCACACGCACCATCAGGAAGCCTCAGACGGAGGTGTGTGTGTCCGTGGACTGGAGACTTAATGAGTTAAATGTTTGCTTTTTCCTAATTAAACTGTAAAATGTGAATATGTTCTACTGATGACACTGGAACAATTGAAAAGTGTATAGAACCTGCCTCCTCTCGACCCTGTTCTTCTCACAAAGGAAAGGTCTCTTAGGGTCATGTGATAATCAGGATATTTCTAGGCGTCACGTGCATACACGTGTATTCCTGTCTACGTCGCATGGGCGTGTGCAACATTCCTCGAAGGCCAAAATGCAGTGACGCAGAAAGAATGTCCAGCCTTCACCGCTCCGGGAATATTCCGTGGCGTGGCCGTGCACATATTTATTTGTTGTTGGATGTAGTATTTCTTTTTTTTTTTTTTTTAATTTTTTTTTTTTGGATGTAGTATTTCTAAGGTGGGGCCAATGAAAACGGTCCTTGGTGAGTTTTCTCTACACGCGTCCTCTAGCAGGTAGAAAAGTATCCCATGTAGCTGGGGATGATGTAACTTGGCACCATGTTTCTGGAAAGAAATGGGGTTAATGTAAATGATTAATTTTACCTATAGCCGAGTCCAGCAGCTCCAATCGTGGGGCTCAACCCTAAGAAGCCCTGTCCCCGGCAATCCCACATGTGGCCGCAGCCTGCTGGACCTGGCTCCCACATGGCCCTGGGGCTGGAGCATCTGCTTCACTCCCGCGACCCGTTCTCTCCTTGCACACGAGGGGCTGACGGGAGTTGTACCAGCACGGGGCACGCGGCGACGTGGGGTGAGGCAGGGGTCAGCTCCTCAGCAAAGTGACCGGTCGATCTCAAGCTTGTAAGAGCCGCTGGGCACTTAGAACGTGATTACGGGCCCACGGGGGTGTGGTGGGGGGACGTGCAAGGACACGCCATGGAATATAGTTTAAAATAGGGCAATCAAAGATCATACAAGTCTAAGTGCCCAACAGCGGGGACGAGCAAATTGCAATCTATACTTCTGTTGAGAGATTAGACGGCTGTTAAGATTGTGCGTGTGACGAACTTTGGAGGCGGGGAGACGGCACGTCCAAGCGGCAAGCAAGGTGAACAGGCCCCGTGATCCGGCGGTGGCTTTGTAGGCACGTGAGTGAAGCCAAAGCTCCAAGGAGCAAGGAGGAGCTACGGGCGCTTGTGTCTGAACGACCGATGTTCTGTCAAGTCTGCAGAGAGGCTGGACCCTGACCCTCCCTGACCGCTGTGTGCTGTCTGTCCGTCTGGCCTGCCGGGCCTCGGCTGCTTCTGCGGGGCTGGGATGCAGTGCTCACGGGCACCCAGGATGCAACGCGGGGAAGGGAAGGGCCAGTTCATGTAGTTCGGCAGGTGCAGGGGGTACCTTCCCCATGGCCCACTGCTCCCTTCCTGTGGGACGGGACCAGCCCTGCCGGGTGGGCACAGCTCCCAGGGACGCGCAGCCACCTCCTCTGCTCTCACCTCTGACCTGCTGTGACTGGTGCTGAGGGAGCGCGTGGGCACCCAGGTGCAAGGGACCAGGTTGGAGCAGGTGGGCGAACAGTTCTCAGTTGTTGGATGTGTCCAACTGTAACGTGAGGGTTCCTGTGTGAGCACAGCTAGTCCCATCGGAGCGTACTCCACGAGGCAGCACACACCCGAGAGGCACGCCGCGCGGGGCCGTGACTGCCCGTGGAAATCCCACTCAGCCACAAGATGGGAGTTAGGGGATGCCCCTAGGCAGGGCTGCACCCTGCAAGCTGTCTGCCTGCAAACAGCTCCGGGTAGGACGGCGGGACTGCGGCCCCTGCTGACAGTCCTGTGCACCCCCCCCACCCCTGGAAGCTCTTGGAGGAGTGGAGCTGGGAAGACCGTCCCGGAAAACAGCGCTAGAAGTGAGCCAGCATTTCCACGGCACATTTCAGGAAGGCAGTCCTGACGCTACTGAACCTTGGCCGTCAGGCTGAGTTTGATTTCCTAAGCCGGGTTCTGGCCCTACTCACAGGGCTCTAAGCCGTGGGATGGCAGGCCTTTCTGCCAGCATCATCAGGTCCGTGGGCTCGGAGCAGAGGTGACCCACACGTAAGGAAGGCAGCCATATCCACCTGCCAAGCGAGGACGGGCTGCCAAGCCGTGATTCAGGCTTTCTGTTCATGGGTCCAGGCTCCCGGGAGGTTTGCCGATGCCACCAGGGTACTTTCCTGCTCCCCACCTCCCTACCACTCCATGAGACATGGCCTGGACCAGCGGGACTCAGGCAGGGTCTGCAGCCCCCCGGGGTCTCTGCTGCTCTCGGGGGCCTTGGGAAGAGGACCGGCGAAACCCTGGGGGATCAGATTCAGCCACCTGCGTGCATCATCCGCATCGACTTTCTTTGCTCTTTGATCTTAAAATAGCTCATGTGTATGTGTGTATTCATGCAAAAATGTGCGATCGGTATGTTAATAAGTGCACACGTGTCTGCGAGTGGACTCCGCTTTTCAGAAGCACTTGGCGTATGAGGGAGGCTTTTCAGATCAAGGGTGACGTGGGTCATCAGGACAACGGTGCCGAGAAGACAGGAGCCACCTGGTGGGATGCGAGGTGCATCCCTACCTCACACCCTCGTCTGATGAAGCTCACGGAACCAGCGACACTGCGCAAGAATTAGTTACGTGCTGTCGGAGTGAGGAGGCTCCTTCCCGGGACAGCAAAAACCCAGAAGCTCCACGTGAAAAGAATTGCAAACCTGGCCCCTTAAAAATAAAAGTGTGGGCCATAGAAACCATGGTCACGGGCAGCCCCGGTGGTGCAGCAGTTTAGTGCCACCTGAAGCCTGGGGCGTGATCCTGGAGACCCGGGATCGAGTCCCACGTCGGGCTCCCTGCATGGAGCCTGCTTCTCCCTCTGCCTGTGTCTCTGCCTCTCTCTCTCTCTGTCTCTATGAATAAATAAAATAAAATTAAAAAAAAAAAAAAAAAGAAACTGTGGTCACAGTGGAAGTAAAAGGAAAAGAGCATTTTGCCCTTCCCAGCCCAAAGGGCCCCATGGATCTATAAGACGGAGATCCAGAATCCGAAGAAAAGATAAGCGAGAGTCACAGGCATAGAGTTCACGGAAGAGAGGATTCAGCACAGAGAGCGTTCCCAGCTGCGGGCAGGTGCTCCCCGCTGTCATAAGGATCCCGGGTCTGTCCGTCTCCCTCGGAATGGACGTGCCCAGCGCAGGAAAGGTCATCTGTTTTTTATTTTTTTTTAAGATTTTATTTATTTATTCATGAAAGACACAAAGAGAGAGCAAGAGAGGCAGAGACACAGGCAGAGGGAGAAGCAGGCTCCATGCAGGGAGCTCGACATGGGACTCGATCCCGGGACCCCCAGGATCACACCCCGGGCTGAAGGCAGGCACTAAACCCACTGAGCCACTCAGGGATCCCAAGGTCATCTGTATTGTTCCCCGTGCACTCCCCGGGGCCAAGAACAGTGCCCGGCACACAGTAGGTGCTCAGTAAGCATGTGTTTCACGGAGGAGCCCAAAGTGAAGTGATGTCTCCTCAGCATGGCCTCTCGGATGGGCCCCAGGCGATGCTTGATGCCCATCACGTGGCCAGGATGCCAGAAGCCAGGCACCGCCCCGTGGGGAGGTGGGGTCAGTAATTAAAATTAGAAGTGGGGTGGTCCCTTTGGCAGCATTAAAATCAGAAGCACAGAGACTGTGGCCTCCATGCCGGCCACTCCCCTACGGGGCTTTACCTTCACCGAACCTGCCGGGGGGGCAGGGGACATGCATGCAGGGCTGCTCGTGGCCCTATCAGCTGTGACAGCAAAAGACTAGAAAAATCTTCACGTCCATATAGCAGAACACGATAAAAATGAGCATGCTCGGCCAGCTCCCATGCAGGGCGTCGAGACGGTTCTACAAACTCTGGGCGTCCGTACAGCGGATATTCAGAGCTGTTTAATTTTTTTTTTAATTTTTATTTATTTATGATAGTCACAGAGAGAGAGAGAGAGGGGCAGAGACACAGGCAGAGGGAGAAGCAGGCTCCATGCACCGGGAGCCCGACGTGGGATTCGATCCCGGGTCTCCAGGATCACGCCCTGGGCCAAAGGCAGGCGCCAAACCTCTGCGCCACCCGGGGATCCCTTCAGAGCTGTTTAAAAGGACAAGGTTAGACTTTCCTTACCCGGATCTCAAAGACGCATTATTAGATTTAAGAGAAAATGTGCAACGCGAGTGTATGTTATATGGCACATCCGTGTACAGAAAAAAACCGCGAGGACTTGTATGTTTGTGTGTAAATGAGCAGAATGTCTGCGGAGGCTCAAGAGGAGGAGCGCCTGGCGTTCGTTCATTCCAAAGAGCGTTTCTGTTTCTGGGTCTACGAGTGGAGGGAGACGTTCTGCGCTATAGTCTCGTGTACTTTTTTGGGATTTGAATAATTATTCGCTGGGCGTATTAACATTTAAGTTGATTTGGAAAAGAGGGGTACGGAGTCAGGTCCCACGTACATGCACACCTGTCACATGCACAACACCCAAAGTCAGATCTATTGAAGCAATTGGGTGAAACAACGTATGCATTTTCTGCAATAATTATCCTGAATTAATGTTAATTATGTGCTCATTACGGAGTGTAGGAATCCTTGAAATATAGAAATTCAGATTTGTTTTTTGCAGTACTTAGATGTTGGTGCTGCCTACGAGTAAAATTTGCCTTTGATTTCAGAAGCTCGTTGCCCTCTGACTGTGGCCTCTATATTTCCAGTGTGGATAAAGTAATTGAGCAATCCAGAGGGATCTTTTATCTCCCTGTAAAAACTCTGAAACCCACTTTCTAGGTGTTCTGCATGGAAACTAGCAGAGCATGCTCATTTTTATTGTGTTCTATTGTATCAGGCGGTCCTTTGATTCCTACTATTTCAACTCATAAACCTTGCCATCAATGAAACTAATTGCATCAGAAACAGCCAGGGAACTTCACGAGCGTCCAACACACATAAATAACACCGCCAATTAACCGCCAGGACGGCGAGGCCCTCCATCTTCTTGTCAAGAGCCGGGAGCTCATGGCTCTAATTGCACCAGAGGTGGGCGGCGGCGGCGTGTGCCGGGGCCAGAGCGGAGGAGAGGCTGCCTCTTGGGAGAGAGCACCTCAGGGTACGGTGTGCGTTTAACACGCTTCCAAATTAGTCCCCTTGCACCAGGTCAGACACTAGCCCGGAAAGGAGCGGTGGTTGTGCGGGATGCGTGGGGCGCTGCCCTCTGTGGGAGACCTCGTGGGCCTCTTGCTTCCCGTGGCTGCTCGCCCTAAGTGACCCCACCCGGGGGGCCGAGCGCTCTGCGGGGAGCTCCACGGACCCCAGTGGCCCAAACATCCCGTGCAGAGCTGTGTCGTCGTCGTTGGCAGGTAGCGAAGGGGGCCTGAGGGAGAGCCAAGGAGACCCTGCCGCCTGCAAGGGGCAGACGATCCCGGCCTTGGTTTATCTGCTGTGGAGCGAACCAAGGGCAGGAGCCCTGCCCCCTTGCAAACACCCTGCACGGGCGCGAGTAGTGTGGCCTGGGGACGGGGCCAGTCCTCAAGCAGGCTGTGGGGTTGACTATCAGCAGAGCCGAGTATCCAGGCTGAGTGCTCCTGGCGGGGCCGCTTGGACGTCCATCGCTGTGTCCCAGGCGACAGGAGTGTCCAGGACCAGGACGGCTCCGGATAGGTCGGCCTGGACGCTGAGGTCACCGGGCTCTAGCGAACACCTGCTGCTCATCACCCACCCCCACCCGTTGGACCTTCCTGCACAGGGAGCTGTGTGGGCCTGATGGCATCACTGAGGTCACCGTACCCGGAGTCGCCTGTGTCCTCCGTGCCAGGCACTCTGGCTGGCGCTTCCAGTCACCCTTGGAGCTGCAAGTGTGTCTCTGGAGGACGTGCCTGGGGGTCAGGCCGAGCCATGTGCAGGTGCCGGGAGGGAGTGGGCGGCCGGGGGAAGGGCCCTTGTGGGGCACTCGTGCGAAGAGGCAGGTGGGTCTGGAGCCTTCTGAGCAAACCATGTTTTTATTGGGCTGTTTGTCTTCTTACTAAGTTCTTACAGTTCTCCCTGCATTCCGCATGTTAAGCCCTTGTCAGATAAATGATTTGGAAACATTTTCTGCCATCCTGTGGGTCTTCTCCCTTTCTTGATGTTGTCCTTTGATGCATAAAAGTTTTTCATTTTGGAGAAGGTACAATTTATCTATTTTTCCTTTTGTTGTTCATGTTTTCGGTGATAGAGCCAAGAATCCACTGCCAAACCCAAGGTCACGTCTCTGTCTTTCGGAAATCTTTATCACATTTTATCTATTTTGAGGTATTTAATGTTGTGTTTCTTTTCTTTTCTTTTCTTTTCTTTTCTTTTCTTTTCTTTTCTTTTCTTTTCTTTTCTTTTCTTTTCTTTTCTTTTTTCTTTTTTTAAAGAGAAGGCAAGGGCAGCCCGGGTGGCTCAGAGGTTTAGCACTGCCTTTGGCCCAGGGCATGATCCTGGAGTCCCGGGATCGAGTCCCACATTGGGTTCCCTGCATGGAGCCTGCTTCTCCCTCTGCCTGTGTCTCTGCCTCTCTCTCTGTGTCTCTCATGAATAAATAAAGTCTATAAATAAATAAAGAGAAGGCAAGAGAATGGGAGCATGAGTGAGGGTGGGGAAGGGCAGAGGGAGAGAGAATCTCAAGCCATCCTTGACACTCCTGTCGCCTGGGACACAGCGATGGACGTCCAAGCGGCCCCACAGGGAGCACTCGGCCTGGATACTCGGCTCTGCTGATGGTCAACCCGACGGCCTCCTTGAGGACTGGCCCCATCCCCAGGCCACACTACTCATGCCCGTGCAGGGTGTTTGCAAGGGGGCAGCGCTCCTGCCCTTGGTTCGCTCCACCGTGGAAAAACCAAGGCCGGGATCCTCACCCAGCATGGAGCCCGACACGGGACTCCACCTCAGGAGCCTGAGATCATGACTTGAGCTGAAGCCAACAGTCAGACTCTTAACCTACTGAGCCACCCCGGGTGCCCCAATGCCTTTAAGTGCATATGTACATATATTGATATAAATTCATATGTATAAAAAAAAATTCATATGTATATTATATGTATACATATAAGCTGGAAAGTAAGAGCTCTTTGGGAAATATAGGCGTGCACACATGCAGTAGGCAATATACCTATCCCATAACCTGTGTTACATACTTTACGTATTTTTCCTAGGACTTAGTTGTGCTTTCTGATTGTTATTTTTGGTAGCATTTTCTTCCTGTTTCATGGATAAAGTAGTTTCTTAACGCCCCATGAGGACACGATGCAGAGCATGAATAGACCCTAGTCACCTGTTCCTCTCCATCACGTGAGGTCCCCTGCCACTCACTGACCTGGGTCCTACAGGTCTCTCGTGCTGTAGATGTGCTCAGGTGTCCGGCAGCCGTGAGCTACCCAGTCACTCTTCAGGATCAATCAGTAGAAAGTTGACTGTGACTTCTGTATCCAGGCAGAGCCTCCAGAGACAGGTCTCGCTCGGGGCTGGGTGTGCCGGGAGCTAGCCATTTGGTGGTGGGACCCTTCGGTGATTGGGATGGAGGGTTTCGCTCCGGAGTGTGAAATCTCCACACTGGCTGCCTTGGCATCTGCCAGGTATTGGTCCTGTTTCTTGTTTGTTTGCTGATTTGTTTTCTCTTTGTCTGATTGCTCTGCACATGGGCGGGGGCGGATGGATCAGCCCACTTATCTCTTCCAGGGGACGGTTGCTCATTCATTTGAGTGAATATACAGTTAATCGGCCATCCAGCATTCATTAAGCATCTATTTTGTGTCAATCACACAGTTGATTTAAAGTAGATTTAAGATGAAAAGACGTGGCTTCTGTTTTCGGGGGGCTCACAGACGTGAAACAGATCATTCAAACGTGGTCTGTTAGAATAGAAATATATATATATTTGAATACAGGACAATAAGGTCTTTACCCTGTGCAGCAGCTGGCGTGAAGGCTTCGGCCAGGATGGCATCCTCTGTTGCAAAGAGAAGGACTGTCAGGAAGGCAGACAAATCCCAGGGCATAGGAGCGTCCAGTACGGACACAGGCACAGCAGTGTGGCGAGCTGGAGAAGGCCGCGGCTCGACCTGGCCAGATGCAGAGAGGAGGCGTGGTCACTGCAGTGGTGGAAAAGTGACTTTGGCTAAAGGGGCTCAGGGATCCCCGCTGAACCTCATGTCTGTGCAGGTACCTGGTGGACGGCAATGCTGTGGCATGGTTTCCACCTTGAGGGAGTTCATCTTCCAAGAAGGATCCATCAGCCAAGAATTTCAGTGCAGTCTGTAAAGACACGACACATGGATGGAGCGAAGGGCAGAGCAAGGACGGTGCGCTCGCCCTGGAGAGTCGTGCACGGTCGCAGGGAGGACCGGGCCCGAGCTGTGTGCGGGAGGGGTGGAGCAGGTGATCCAGACTGGGCTGGTGGCTAACGCAGCACGCCGTGCTCATTCTGGGGAGTGGGCTTAAGCAGTGGGGGGCCCCTGGGGGACAGATACAGACAGGGAAGAAACAGGATTAGAGGCGCCAGTGAAGGGCATTGGGATCGAAGGCCAGATGTGCGGCACATGTGCTGGTTGATGCACAGAGTCTGATCCTAATTGACCAAGAGCAGACCCAGGTGGTAACCAGCCCAGTACAACTGGCGGCAGGTAAATGCAAGACAACCACCTTCACTTGAGCATTTCTGAAACAAAGGGTTTCTTTCTCTTTACCAGGTGTTCCATGGTAGGAGTAGGATTAACGGTTTTTAATTTTTAATTCCTTTGTAAGAAGTAGTCATTAAAAATGCAAGTTCCTTAGAAAACGTCTGCCACCCTTCAAGCCAGCGCAAGCATCCATGTCGGGCAGCACGGAACAGGATGCGCAGAGCATAGCCGCGTTGGGTGTCCTGCTCCCTGGCGTTCCACAAATGCACTTGCCTCGTCGTGTGTGCGGGGATGCGCTGGCTTCGTGGTGGCCTCGGCAGGGGGATTATTCTTTCGGGTGATGGGTGGTTTGCTCTGACTTAACCAGATCAGACCGTGCAGGCCGACATTACAAATCGATGTGTGAGCGCAGGACCGTTCTGTATCCCTTAGCACACAGACTAGCGAGCCCGAGCCCGTATTCGTTAAAGGTTATGTTTGCCTTAAACTAATTAAAGCCATTTGTATCAAATGACTGGAATAACTTCCCATTTGAAAATAAAGAAAATAACTGAAGGAAGTTGGAATTTTTTTTTTAAGTCTGAGTTAATTCCATCAACTGAAATGAGAACTGCACTATTAATTTTATTACATCCAAATGTGAAAATAAATCAGCTAGGTGAGGGCTGCATTTTCATATAGATTAGTCTGCAAAAAGTCAGAGCTGACTCGATAGGAGCTCCTCGGAGAGCAAGCGGGATGCAAGTGCCAGGACGGCAGGCGTAGGATTCAAGAGGCCGCCACAACCTGGTGGGTGGCGGAGGATGATGTTCCATTTACATCACCTTTTGTGTCTTTTTTTAAATATTTTTAATTTTTTTAAATAATAAATTTATTTTTTATTGGTGTACAATTTGCCAGCATACAGAATAACACCCAGTGCTCATCCCATCAAGTGCCCCCCTCAGTGCCCGTCACCCAGTCATCCTCACCCCCCGCCCACCTCTCCTTCCACCACCCCTAGTTCGTTTCCCAAAGTTAGGAGTCTTCCATCTTCTGTCTCCCTTTTCTGATATTTCCACTTATTTTTTCTCCTTTCCCCTTTATTCCCTTTCACTATTATTTACCATGTAGGGTGGTAGGGTCACAGGAAACACAAGTCAGCTCTTGTGCACGGGGCGGCGTCTCCCCCTGTAGGTACCTGTACATTTAAATAATGCAAATGATGTAGGTTCAGATGGATGTATCTCAGACCATGATTTATAGCTAAGAGAATTTTTTAAATAGATGCTCGTCCTTTCAGCGTCTGTATGTAACGAGGTCCGCCTGGTGCCAAGCCCCCAGGCAGGTGCCAGGGCCAGAAAGACGCCGGCTGGGGCGGGCAGCCTCTCGCCGTCACTGGGACATGATAGATCCTTGATACGTCCTTCATCTCTGCTGCATGACAACGGCGCCAGACACGTTTCTTGGGACACATGAGAAAATTCTTAGGATTCTCCTCTTATGTGTGCTCACAGGGGACCAGGACCAGTGGAAGGGTCGAGAGTATTCAGCAGGTGGCTTGATTCAAAGCCGGGAAGGGCAGCACGCCCTGCTGTGCTGATTTCTGCGCCCCGGTTTACAGCTGGATTTAGTACAGCGATGACGCTTCGGGGGGAATGCACCCTCTTTCCTGATATATTGGGTCAATGTTTCCCTTAAACTTCTCACATTAGAATAATTGCTAAAATGGTCTTTTGGAAGACATGTCTACACGACCAAGCTGCATTTGTCAAAGAAAGTAATTGGATGTGGGGGGCCTGGGTTTGCACTTGGGGGAGTAGGGACCCGGAGAGCCTCTCTGCTCCTGACTCTAGGGGGGGGGGGTCGTCCTCGCTTGCTCACCCCCAGGCCACTCGGTGCAGCGGATGAAGCTGGTTTAGGATGATTTTGCCCCTAGAACCACCGGAATCCCGTTGCACGCGCACCTGCTGTGGCAGACAATGAGCACATGCCCGTCGCCAGAATCTTCTGTGTGGCTTAGTTATGGACTGAAGGCCCGTGTGTTCTGCAGAGTCACGTGTTGAAGCCCCAGCCTCCAATGTGATGGTATTCGGAGGTGGAGCCGTCGGGAGCTCATGAAGTTTAGATGCGGTCATGGGAGGGGCCTTCACGATGGGATCAGTGTCCTTGTAAGAAGAGAGCCAGAGCGCGCTGGTCCTCTGCCACAGGGAGACGCATCTGCAGGCCGGGCTGAGGCCCTCAGCAGAACCCCACAGCGCCGGCACCTCGGTCTAGGACTCCTGGCCTCCGCGCCTGTGAGGAATGAGATGTCACCTACCTGACATCTCAGCCACCCCAACTGCGGCATCTCTTGCGGCAGCCCAGGCTTCGTTTGTCCCGTTCTGTTGGGGACATCTGAGACGCAGGGAAGGAAGCCATTGTCCCTGTAGGGCCGAGGACGTGTCCCTTCTTTCCTTCTGTGTTCTCTGGCTGAAATGACTATTGGATTCGCGTAAGACAGATTAACAGGAGAAAGACACATTTAATTATGTTCCTACTGGAGCCCCACAGAGAGATGAGGCTTACCGGCCACCCTGAGCCATCCTGAGCTTAGCAGCAAGGGCAGGCCTGGATCTCAAGGGGGGAAGACAGTTCACAGGAAATGGGAGCAGCAGGTGTTTGAGGAGAAGTCTTTCTTATGTCAAAAAAGGTTATCTTTGGTAAGAGCTCTCTTCCTGGTAGGGGGCCTCCTATTTAAACTCTCTCAAAGGCATAAGAGGGACTTAAAATGCCTTCTTCTCCTTTGGGCCCTAATGGTCTTTAGCTGGGAATAATCCATATGCCAAAGTGGCACATTCAGTGGTGGCCTGCCCTCGACCTGTGGTCCCCATACTTTGGGGTAGAAAGCAGCCCGGCTGTCCCGCCTGGGTGCTGAGCCCCTTTCCAGCCTGGTCCCAGGAGGGTGCGGGTGCAGTGGCTGCTGTTCCCTGATTGCTGGCCCTCCCAGGCCAGGTGGAGGAAAGGGGTCCCTCCCTGAGCCCCCTGCAGCTCCCCCTCCCAGGCCAGGGCTCTGGGGTGGGGCTGGGGGACTGGAGAGTGTGTCTCACTGGGCAGGCCTGGAGCACGCGGGCAGTGGGGATCCCGCAGACAGACTCAGTCCCGTGGGGTAATGGACTATCGGGGGTGTGCTGTGCCCTTCCTGGCCGAGCCCTAAAGTTGGCCTCAGGGAAATGCAACCAGCGGGGTGCTCTCGGGGTGCTCTGGAACCCAGAGACCCGCTACAGGCTCCCATCGAAGCCAACAGGCTCGGGGAGGGTCATAATTCCTGCTCCGGGAATATGGGTTTCACGACCTCCCTGTTATATTACAATTGCTTTCATGCTGAATCCTATTCTTTTACAGAAATGTTCCTATTTGATAAAATTTAATGATGTAACTTAAAATACGAATACAGTTAGTTAATCACGCATTCCTCTTCCATATGGAACCAAAGCTTGGGAGAAGGGAGTTTGGAGATGTTTTAAAGTCTGAGACCGTGACGACTCACGCTAACGTAACCCAAGTGCTAAGACAATATTTGAACTCTGGGGCCGCAAGACTTAATGTCAGCTTCGCCGGAACGCCCCTGAGAGTACTGGAGACTCCTCTTGAGAGTCCTTTCTCTATGTAATAATAGTAACAGAAATTAGGGGCCTTGAAAAAATTTCCAGGGTGAAAGTAAAATTTAGTTACCTTGATCACGTGTGTCAAACATGAACACGCTACATGTGCTGCAGCAGGGATACCAGCGTTTATGTCATCAAGGCCTCATGTCGTCGTCTGCACGTTTTCCACCTTTGGCTGCTCCCTGAACCTCCAAATCAGGGAAGGGATCTGCCGCTTTGCCGCTTGGCTCCCCACCGGCCCCTGGGGTCGGAGCGGGGTCGGGGATCTCTCAGCTCTGGGACTGTGCACCTGCTCTCCATCATCTCTAGGTGACCCTCCCGGGCTCTGGTCCCGTCCCTTCCCGTCTTGGGATCTCAGTTTTACGTCCCGGAGACTCTCTCCATGTTCCTCGTGTGTGCAAGTGGCCGCCCCACCACACAGGGGCCTGGCCTGGCCTCGCCCGGCCTCCCCGGCTGCTGCTCGCTCCCTGCCAGCTGCTGACGCTCACGCTGGCCTCACACTCTGCCTTTCTCTCCCTCACACCCCCACGTCTCGTACCCAGCTTGGAGCAGGACAGTGCACAGCACGTGCTTCTTTTTTAAATATTTTATTTATTTATTCACGAGAGACACAGAGAAACAGAGAGGCAGAGACACAGGCAGAGGGAGAAGCAGGCTCCTTGCAGGGAGCCCGACACGGGACTCGATCCCGGGATCCTGGGGTCATGCCATGGGCCAAAGGCAGATGCTCCACCGCTGAGCCCCTGGGTGCCCTTGGCACATACTTCTGAGCAAAAAAGGAAGAAATAGTTGTAAACCCCTTGTCTTTGGGTGGGACGGCTGGTCCAGGGCTCAGGGACGGAAATGGTGGCCTTTCGGCGGCCGGACAAGAAGGGGTGTGTGGGCCATGGCCTCAGGGAAGGACGGTCCCATAATCAGCCGTGTGACGAAATCATCACCGGGCCACGATATTGCTTAAGGTTCCGTTCACTTGCCGTAGATTCTGGATTAGCAGAATTGTCACCAACCTTAAAACCAAAATAGAAGAAATAAATCCGTGGTCCATGCTAGGTGAGCTAGGACGGGAAGAAACAGCTGGGAACCCCGGCCCCCCAGAGTTGGTGGAGGGGGGTTTTGCCTGAACTTTGCAGGGTCCTGAGGTTGGAGGTGCTGCCAGCAGGGCGGACCCAGGCTGCCGGCGGCCTCTGAGGGCCAGTTCTTCATAGCCCTGGTCACTGCATTCTCGAATTAAAAGAAAAGTTTAAAAACTGATTTAAATGAGACACATGTTCATAACTCAAGCCAGTCCTGCCCGTAAGCATGAGCCGGAGGAGGAGACGGGGCGTCCTCACCCCGTGGTGCCGCTCAGGGCCCGGGGGGCAGCCAGCCTGGCCCCGCACAGACCCGCTGTCCCTCCCAAGGGCAGAGCCGGGGGGAGCGTTGCTGGAGCCCTGGCCGCCCCCATCGTGTCGTTCGCCCGCTGCAGGTCGGGGCGGCGAGGCCGTGCTGCGGGCCCCGTGGGGGAGCGTGTCCTGCGGGCTGTGAACACCCACTCGGGAGCACCTCGGAGCTCTTGCGTACCGCCGTCCGTGCGGTGGTTTGCGTGGCTCTATCAGAATTGCTTTGTTTTCTCATTAAACAATTAATTTGTGACTCTTTGGAGTGTGCAGTGGAGTCCCATCTGTTGATTCTGTTATTTAACTTGATAAAAGAGGGCCATCGCGTGTGGAAAACCAGATAGTCATCCGGGGAGCATTTACGCTGAGGCGGGTGCCTGGTGGGGGTGTGCGGGCCCCGTGGAGGCCGGCCCTGGGCGGGGGCGGGGGCCGGGGGCTCCCCCAGGGGCTTCCTCACGGGGTGACCGGGGGGTCTCCCGGGCCCGGTTCCCATTCAAGACGAGAGCCTGTGGGGCAGGGAGTCCTGCCCCGAGGTTGAGGGGCCCCACGGTCTCCAGGCCTGGGAAGTGCACCCCCGGAGGCTCCTGGTCAGGTCACGGCAGCCCAGCGGGTGGGGCAGCGGGACGTGCCCCCTGCAGACCCACACCGTCCTTTCCAAAACCACTTTGAGGGCTCTGGCCTGTGAGCTTCCCCTTCCTACGCTGGTGGGGAGAACCTCCGCTGCGCCCCTGGGGCGTCTTGTTTCAGATTCATCGTCCTGTTGACGGGACGCAGGGGGGCCCACGGTGCAGAGGCTCCCCGGAGAGGTCAGCTCCGAGGCCCAGTGCAGGGCCCAGGTGCCCTCCTGCCCACGCAGGGGCCTGGACGCGGGTCCTCGAGCTGTGCCATCACCGCGTGAGAACCAGCTTCCCCGGGACCTCAGGCCCTGGAAGCGGCTGTTGTGTTAGGACTCAGTCCCAGGGCACCATGAGGAAGCTTGGAAAGGGCTCCGGACGGAGGAGCAGGGGTGGGGGTGCCCATCCACCACGGACAGGCCGCACAGATGAGTGACGGCCACAGGCCCCCGTCTGTTCCAGAGGAAACAAGTGGAAGCGACGACCCCCAAGGCCTGGGGGCTGGATGGCTACGTCTTGGGGTGCAAGCATCGTGAGCCGTCTGGCGCCGTCAGCCTTCGGTGCAGAAGGGGAGGCGAGCCGGCCGGCCTCCCGCGGGAGCGTGTCCCCGGGCCTTCCCGAGCCCTTCACCTGTGCACCTGTCCACCTGGCCGGCGCCCCGGAAGCAGGTGTTCGCTCAGGCCTGGGGGCGTGCAGCTCCGAGAGGACCCGACCAGCAGGGAAGCGAGAACACCCCAGCCAGGGGAGGTGACAACGTAGCTCCCAGAAGAGGGGCTTCCACCGCGAGCGGGGGAGTGACGCACCCTGGGGCTACTTCCAGAGGACTTCTGTTTGACCCCCACCCCCTTCAATAAAGTCGCAGCTGACTTCGTGTTCATTTGTTCCAACCTCTGTCGGGTTTCCTTCCTCCCCTTTGTGGCGCGTGTAGGCCTGACAGCGACCTAAGCAAGCGGCGGATCGCGGCCACCGTGTTCGTCTCCTACCGCGGCCGACCCGGCACCACGGTCCTCGTACTAGTCTTCGTGCATGGAGGGGGCGCAGCAGCAGCCTCGGGGTCCCCAGGGCACCACGGCTAGGACGGCGGAGCACGGGGCCGGGTGCGCGGGAGCCTCCCGAGGCCGGGGAGCGAGGCGGCGACTCCCTGCTCTCGGCAGCTCCGGGCCCTGCGCCGCCTGGAGGGTGGGTGCTGCTTACGTAGCCCAGCCCCGAACCCTGAAACGGAGTCACGCTTTTCGGAAAAGCTCGGGTGCTGTACTTCTGCAGCACGTCCGACCGGAGCCGGAGGGAGGGGTTTTAAGGATGGTTTGCAGGTTTGCGGGACTCCCACTCCGCCTCCCCGCCCCGCCCCGTCTCCATCCCTGCGTCCACCTGCCCCCGGCTCCACCCCCCCTCCTGGTCCACGTTGGTGGCAGGGCCCAGCAGCCCAGCAGACGCCCGACGGCGCCCAGAACGTCCTTTCCTATGGAAGTCCCCGCTCGCCGTGTCTCCGTCACCGTCAGCACCTCTACTTGTGTGGGATAATTTTGACGGTGAACCTGTCTTTTGCAATCGCGTGGGGCTCCCCGAGCACATGCTGCCGGGTCAGGAGGGGGCCTGGGGCGCCGCCCAGCTGGTCCCTCCGCGCGCAGGTGCTGCGCCTGGCTGCCCGCTCCCTCTCTCAGGGCCCAGGTTCCCTTGCAGACCTGCCCTCGCCCCGCGCTGGACGCCTGGTCTGGGCACGGGGGGGGGGGGGGGCACGTTACAAGCAGGTAGGAAACGAGTTCTCTCTGCAGCTTGTCGGCTCTGGGGTCGCTGTCCACGAAACACTTGGCGGGACTTGGAAATGATTCGCTATTGAGATGAAAACAGCCTTCAGTCCCCCGGGGTCTCAGCGGGGTCCTGGGACCTCACTCGCCGGCCCCTGCTGGGGAGCGGGGAGGTGGGGGCCGGGACAAGGCGGGCCCGACATCCCGGCCCTTCACGTGAACCCCCCAGGCCCAAGAGCCCCCTGGCACCTGCCGTCCTGGCCGCCCCACACTCTCCCCGCTGGGCGGACGTGAGGTCATAGTCCGGGACCGTCCACGGCCGGGTGGCAGGACTGTCCTTCCAACCCGGGGGCCTCTGGGAAAGCAGCCGGAGCACCCGTTAACAGGGGCACCCCTGCCCTGCCGCCAGTGCACGGGCCGCGGGCTCCCGGGCTACGCTTCTCAGTGTGGGGACGACTCGGCCACAGGCACCTGTGTCCCTGTGGACGTGTGGAGCCCCGTCTTCCCCCCGGCAGCCCCACTCCCAGGGTCTGGTTATTCTGACTCGGGGCCTCGCAAGCCCGGCTGCATTGGCCACTCTGGGCAGTCACACGCCCCAAGAGGTGGGACACGCCACCCGTGTGTCCCCTGGTGAGAGGACGGGACAGGAGAGCAAGACCCCGAGGCCCACCCGCCTTGGCCAGGTCTGCGCCCGGCCTCCCTGCGGCCCCTGAGCCGGCACCGGGGTGAGGGGGGCGCCCTGGGAGCTTACGCCTCGCTCCTTCCGGCACCTGGGCTGGGGTGAGAACCGAGGTCAGTGGCTCCGTACTGCCCCGTTGGCACAGTCCTCCGTGGCGGGGCCTGGCCGTGGCCACGTGGTGCCAGGGACGCAGGGACGGGGTGCACGGGCCTCCTCGGGGTGGCAGGCGCAAATGGAAACAGGATGGAGGGGGCCGTGCCTCCCCAGCACCCGGCTTCTGTCCGTTTGCTCTCAGCCCTGAAGTCCCTGCACCACCTGCTTCCGCCCGTCCGACTGTCCGTCTGTGTCCCGGCCGATAGCTCCAGCTGATCCCCCACGGGGCAGCATTAGGGCAGGCGCCCCCACTGCCCCGGGGTCGGGGTCCCCCTGGGGTGCTTGTCCGCAGGGCGCACACTCTGCAAACCACCGTGTTCTCCAGGCCTCATTTAGAAACACGTGCAACAGGCCTGACTGTCATTTTTATTACCCGACACATAAATTGCGTTTTTCTCCTTATTTTATTGTCAAATTTTCAGGGGAGCTCGATGCCACTTAAATTGACAAGCAATTTCCTCCCTCCCTAATGGTTTATTTTGCAACCTGGAAAATGACTCACCTGGTCTGTTTTTCTTCCGTGTAAAATGAGGTGACGGTTCCCGCTTTGCCTAAGCGTCTGGGGTGGGGGTGGATTACGTCACGATGGTGCTCGTGGGCAGGCGGCGGGCCGGGGGCTCGGAGCCCGGGGGGGAAACGCCGTTCCTTGTTCCCCGTGACACGTTCCTGTTTGTCGGTGATGAATCCTCTGTTCTTGGAGGTGAAAATGTTCAAATATGGACACGGGGTCACCGGACTGGCACACGCAGAAAACGGAGCCCCCGTGAGTCCAGGATTATCCACTAACACTCACCCGTCTACACAGCCTGCTGCGTGCGGTGGATGGAGGTCACTGGGGAGGGGCACCTGTCTGCGGGCATGGAGCCCCTGTGACCGGCCATCCGCGGGCCCGTCTCCCCGTGAGCCCCGGCACGCTGCAGGCTGAGGCCAGCGAGCACCCAGCGGTCAGGGCTGTGGACCCTCTGGAAACTTCCTGGATGGCCTGAGGACTCCGGTGGCCCCGCTGTGCCCTTCAATCCTGCCGCCCTGGGAAATCCCCACCGGGCTCACATTGGGGCAGACACGGGGGGTCAGGGGTCCCTCAGCCTAGGAGGAGCCTTCCCACCTAGATCCAAGTTCCCGAGGAGCCGTCCGTCTGAGGTCGCTGCTGGCTTTCGGAGTAGGAACGGTGGGTTCTCTCTCCTGCCCTCTTCCCGGGGGTTAATCCTCCTGCGGCGTCGGCCCCTCTCCCAGGAGACCGATTGCACCCCCGCCCCCAGGGTCACTTCTCTTCCCTTGGGATTATCCTCCAAATAGCTCCCCGCATCCCGAAGACTTTTAGAATCCCCCAAACTGGAGGAAGCTTGAGAGATGGCTCCACTGCATGGATGGGGAGCCTGAGACCGAGGGAGGCCACGGTTCCCCGAGTTAGAATCCGATCGAACGTCGAGTTTTCCTTTGAATTAGGACGCACCGATGCAGCTTTCCTATCCTTTTGAAGCGTTAGGTACTTTTGTCTGCAATTCATTTTAATAAATTGAAGAAAAAAATGGTTTGAATGTCTTAAAGAAAATCCTAGCGCTTTGTCCAATAGGTGCAGCCTTTGCTGAGCCGAGGGTCGGGGCTCCCACCAGACCCGCCGCCCCGTGCTGCGCCCCGGAGCTGCCCTCGGTCGGAGGCCTGACACCCTGGTGTGTTCAAGGGGCTGAGCTATGGCCCCTGCTGGCCTCCCTGACGGGCTCGGGGGGCGGGGGGAGCGGCTGACGGGTCGCACCCTCCCCTGCGTGTCGCCCACAGCAGCAGGGCCGCGCTGGGTTCCACGTGAGCCGCAAATAAGTGCTTGTCGGTTGACGGATGTGGTGATTTTCAGCACAGACACCCTCCCTCCTTACAGATGTCCCCCGGCCTCTCGGCCCGACCGGGAGGAAAATCGACCACAGGCCACGGGAGAGCACTTGAGACCGCGGAGCCGGGCCAGACGGACGGGGGGGGGGGGCCCGCCTGAGAGCTCTCCGCCCCGGAAACCCACGGTGACCCCGAGGCGCCCCTGCGCCCGTGGCATCATGACTCGTGCATTTTCCTCCACGAACTTGCTTTCTTGGGCACTCAGGGGAGCCTTTCCTGACCACATCGTCGGGGTTGCGGAGAGGCCGGGGCAGGGAGTTCTTGGGCGCGTCAGAGCAGCCCCCAGAAGTGGCCACGGGGAGCCGTGTGACCGCGCTTCGACGGCGGAAGGGCCCAGACGCCGACCCCGTTACGTGGGAGAGACTGAGGCACAGCGGCCGGCCCCCCACCCCCGGGGCGCCTGCGAACCCGCGTCTGTTAGGATACACGGGTCCTATAGACGCTGCACTGGGTACCACACAGGCACCCGCCCTGGGGCGTCTGGGGGCTGCGGCTGGGATTTCGGGGCCCTGACACGGTCCTCACCCCCATGGCCTGGAATGGCCGACGGCAGCTCCGGGGCTCAGGACTGATGGGAGCCCTGACCCTCGGCTCAGTCACAGGGAGCCCTGCACATCCTTGGGCTCAAAAGCCAGATTTGAACAGCTGGTTGTTACCAAGATCGACCGTTTTCAATAAAAGAAAGGTCGTGATATGTTTTCTCAGGATCGTGAGGGACCAACCCCGAGCAGCGACTCGCGTGTGCCATGAGCCCACCCCGGGCACGGCCTCGCCCACAGGCCTCCGGATGCGTGTCTCGCGTTGTACGCTATTTACACGTGGAGGAGACCCTGACACATGCGTGGGCTCACGGTGCTGTGATCTTCCATGGGGTCGTCACGGGCTCCGTGGTGCAGGACGGCCCCACAGCCTCGTGGCGCCCTGGCACGGCCCCTTCCGTTTTGCATGGAACGCAGAGCACGGCTGGGGCTCGGCTGGGGCGGGACGTTTGCAGCCACCCTCCCGGGTCCAGGGACAGAGCAGGCCCCAGCACAGGCGCTGGGTGCGGGGAGTCCAGGGCCACCGCCCACAGGGGGCTCGGTGCCAAGCGGAGGCTTCTCTGCGCCTTAGGCCTGCTCCGGGCTGGGTCTCCGGGGGAGGCGGGTCTCACGCTGTTCCCTGGGGCCCCTCGTGGCTGTGAGGTCCTGCCCGGGACCCGGGAGCTCCTTCAACTGTGCCCCAGGGCTCGACAGGGTCCCCGGGGGCGGCCGCCTTCCTCCTCTGGCGTCGTCTGCAGCCGCCCACCCTCTGTGGCTCTGTCCTCCACAGGCCCCCGATGCGTCCCCGTGGGTCTCTGGCCCGCCTAGATGCTTTTCGGCCGCACGCTGTCCCGTCCCGTCTGCCCAGCGCAGCAGTGAGAAGAGCGGGGGGCTCCAGAACCGCGTCTCGGGGGCCCCCTCGGTCTCGAGCACAGTCGGTGGGTGGGTGGCCGCGTGGAGGGGCTGTGGGCGGGAGCCCAGACGGGGATCCCCGGGGTCTGGTGTCCTGTGGCAGCCACGGGCTCCTCGGACGGGGCGGGGGAGGCCCTGGACCTGACTAAACCGCCGACCCTGGCTTCTTGTCTCGTTCCAGCCCAAACAGCAAATGTTCATGTTGCTGGACACCCAGGTCCTGAGCCCTCACGGCTCAAATGGTCCCCGTGGGGGGAAGCGTGGGCGAAGCGGCTTGGGCGTGGATGCTGGTGAACCAGGCCTGGTTACCGTGAGGATGACGTGTCCCCCCGTACGACATGAGACGCTGATGGAAGTGGTCCTGGGATTCCAAAGTGGAACCCCGACTCTCTGGAGCCACCTGGTAAACTGAGGCACGCTTGACTTTCCCCTGGCTTCCCCAGGCTGTGCCTCACTTTCTGCCGTGCTTTGCCGCCGCGTCGTGGGCAGGCGGCCCTTCCCGTCCACTGTTTTGCACGTTTAGCTCCTCCCACCATGCGGGCGAGCGCCTGGCTCTCCGTGCTGTGGGGCTGGGGCCGCGGGTGGGCAGTGCGTCCCCAGTGGAGCCCTCTTGACCACCCGGGCTCCTGGCCGCTCCTGGTACCTGGACGGGAGGTGGGCTTTGGGGAGCAATCCCTGCAGGTTCCGGAGACGTTAGCGCTGCTCCGGGCTCTGCTGATCTCCGTGAGTGATGCTACAATGTCCCACTGCCCTGAGGTTAGAATTTTCGTGGCTCAGGTTCGGTTCCCTGGTTCAGTGGAAGCTGGCGGCTCCTTCCTCGGGGCCAGTCTGGACACGGGCCCGTGCTTGGTGTTGCCACGCGTCCTGGCGGTGGACACGGCTGCCCCGGGGCCCGCAGGTCGGCCCTGACCCACCTCTGGGCTCGGGACGGGCCGCCCTGCCCGCTGGACCCGGCTCTGCAGCCCCGAGGGCCCCGGGGGCAGACGCCCGCACCCCATCCCGGCCCGCGGGCCCCTTCCCACAACCGCCTTGCCAGGCTGCGCGGCCGAGGAAGCCAGAGCCTCCAGGCTAAGGTGGGGGGAAGGCGCGGCGGGCTCGTTTGACCCCCGGGCTCGGTGTGTGTGCGCGTGTGCACGTGCCTGCACACGTGCATATAAGGCACTGGTCTTGCCCCTTCCTGCCACCCCGACCCTGCTGGATGGACGGATTTGTCAGTTTGCGGGGCTGGATGGCCTGGGATTTGGGTTCTTAGTATCGGCCCCACGGCTAATGGCACCGGGTCTCACCGCATCTGAACGTCTGAGGGCCGTGCGCACGGTTCAGAGGAAGAGGGACCTAATCTTGGTCTCTGTGTGCAGAAGCCGCATTTTTGTCACTTCCCCCTCCCTCACCGCGGTGGTGACACCGGCGCCCGCAGTGCTAATGGGGAGGTGGGGGGTCTGAGCAGCGTGGACCCGTCAGGATGGGGACCAAGGGTGGCCCGCCCGTCCTGGCCACGAGCTAGCAAGGCCCGAGAAAGCCTGGTCCTCCTGCCCCACGCTGGCCTTCATCCTTGTCACGGAGCCCGCCGGCTGCCGGCTGCTGGCCGTCAATCCACAGCCCACGGGCCTGGTCCAGCGGCCGCAGCCAGCGGTGAGGTGGGTGGTGCGCGGGCCCAGGAGGAGTTGCCGCGGGCCTTCGGGGCCAGCGGAGGGACTTTGTCACGAGACCACGATCGAGGCCTGGGACGGCACGACTGTTCGGGGGGATGCGCGGCGTGTGCTGTGCGGCGTGGAATTTTCAAGGCCACTTTCTGTCCGTTTGGTTTTTCCAAAGTGACGTGACTGATGGGTGCTGATGACAGCTGTTTTGGTCCCGCAGATAAAAGCCGAGAGCGCAGCCGAGCGCCCTGCCCGCCCGCCCTGGTGCTGCACGCCGAGAGGAAGAGCCCGGCCAGGGACGGAGACGACAAGGTTGGTCTCGGGCCCCTGCTCGCGGTGGGTTAGGAGGACCAGGGACACGCACACACCTGTTTTCCCACCTGGGTCACATGCGGCGACGCTTTCCCGTCCGCCCCGTGAAACGGAGCCGAATCCACGGGTCGGCCCAGAGCACAGCCGGCGGACGGGTGTCCGAGGGTGCGATCCCAGCCGCCCGGCCTGCCCTGTGGGTCCTGGCTCCAGGCCTCGCGGGTCGGGGCTCCGTTTGGAGCAGCGTGGGTGGCGAGCTCGGCTCCCGCGTGCGTGGGCTGCACACTTCAGGGCTCCAGGCCGCAGCTACACAGACAGCGCCCGGGGAGGCCTGCGCACGCCTGCGTGTGATCTTATCCGTGTGTGGACCCCTCCACCCCCCACATTGGCTCTTCCTCCCCTCGTTCTCATCTTAGGCTTCTCTTTACCTTCCTTAAAATCCTAAAACGGCATTTTGAGGATTGACCATGGCGCATTCACCTTCCCGAGACCGACCCACGGGATTACATTTATCGCTACATTTGAAAATCACAAACGGCACTTAATTTGCTCTGATGTGTCAAGGATCCTGGAGGCCGGTCGGCCGCCTCAGAGTCCGGGGCACGTTCTCCTGAACCTGCTTCTGCCGGGTCCGTCTCCGCCGCGGGCCCCGTGAGCCTCCCCGTCCCCGCGGGCTCTCCTGCCCGTGTCCCTGCGAGGCCATCGCCGGGCAGCATCACCCACCGGCGTGTCCGCACCTTCCGCGGCCGTCGCGCCAACGTCCCTCGGCCTACGTGGTCACGACTGTTAGCACGCGTTGCACGTTTGCTCCCGGATGTAGGATCCCTCTGTCGGAGATGAACATCCGTGCCGGAATTACGTATTTATTAAACAAATATCCTTTCTAGCGCCTTAACTATGTTCTGGATCCCTGGGCCCTGCGCCTCTAATTCACTTTTATCGCTTCAGCGCGGAAAGGGAGTTTTATGCCATTTTTATCACCAACAGGAAATCACGAGCAGCGTGTGCCACATGGAGAAGACCTCGGTAATTAGCGGTAGAGAATCCCAGCATTGCCAAATTTAAATGTTGGTCCCGGCCACAAATCACGCCCCGCCAAATCTGCGTGAGTAATTAGCTGGGGGTAATCCGCTGCTCGGAGGCCCTCGCCGGGTTTCTAGCGTTCAATTAGCTTCATAATGAAAATCTCCCCTTGTTTTTCTAATTGGATCAGTAATATAAACTCTCGTCTCAATATATATATTTTTTAAAAACACCACTTTCTGGGTGCCCCCTGGCCCCCGTTTATGTTCATTATTTATCCTGACCACTTTTTTTTTTTCCCTCACAGGAGGGAAAGTCATCTTTTCCTACCTGAAAATTCTAAACGGAATTATTCTTCGACTTCAGAACGTAGGGATGATTATAGAAATTAAAGATCGTTCATTCCGTGTAATTGCCTGTGTCCGGGCGTGAACACAGGAGGAGCCTGGAGAAAGCCCAGGATGCACTCATGCAAGCTTGAGGGCCCCTCGGGTCCCGGGCATCCCTCGTCCCTCCCCGTTTGTCCTCAACCAGAGACCCCGCGGGGACCTTCCTGGAGGAACACTGTCGGCGCGGGCCTCCCGTCCTTCCTCTCGGCCGCTGGCTCTGAGCACACTGTCCTGCGGCCCTGACCACGGGCCCTTCCCAGTCCTCATCTCGCACACGGGCGGCTGGACACGGGGGGCGGCCCCCCAGAGCACCACGTTTCCGTGCATGGGACTTGCTTTGCCCTGGGCTTTCAGTGACACTTGGGCTTCTCTGAACTTTTGGTCCAGATCTCGTGTCTCAGTGCTCGCAGAATTCAGGTTTGCCTCTCTGGCTTGCCGGCTTGCACGGAGGCTGACGTGGCCTGCACGAGCGCCGGCCCAGGTGCATGTGGGGTTCTCTGCCCATGCCCTCCTTGCACCCGTGCCCTCCTTGCACCTGCACCCTCCTTGCACCCACGCCCTCCTTGCGGCAGGTGCCCTCCCCTCACGTGGCAGCCCTAAGCCCTGCAGTCCGGACCCTTCAAACCCATGCTTAACCATCTCCTCACCCCTAGGGTGTCCCGTAACGTCCTGTAACAAGCAATGGGAGATACTGGGTTGGCATTCTTTTTTTTTTTTTTCCTTTCATTCAACAAATCTTGAGCTTTAGTAGCACCTGACATTCTCAGCTGAGAGCCTGGTGGTTGCTTTGAATACCATCTTGGTGTTTTTTTAATCTCACCTGAATTCTTAAGAGAGAAAGAGAGAGAACACAGTCTCATATTATTCTACGTTTGAGATTGAAAATGTACAAAGAGCTGGGAAAAGAAAAACCGTGTCCTCCCCACGCCGCAGCAGTTTGCATGCTCACTGCCACTCCATTTCTCTCCTTCAGCTGCTCCAGGGTCGAGATGACACTTTTTAAAAGATTCCTCATTGTGGCTTTTGTGGTTCTACCTGCAGGAATTTGGTTCTGTTTTCCCTCCGTTTGGCCAACAGCCAGCAAGGCAGCTAAAGAAGTTAATCTGGACCTTACGTCTGCACCTGCGTTGGTGTTATCCCCACCCCGTCCCGTCTCTCCTCCAGCCACTTTCATTTCTCTCCACATCGTATCCATGATGAACGACGAGCAAGTGCCCCAGCCATGTATTTTTTCTCTTTCCCATAATAGAGAATAAATCTTCGTTTTCTCCTAGGTGATGTCATGTTCAAACCTTCTTTATCTCATCAACAGAGACGCCGACCCAGAGAGATTTTCAAACCCAGCTCTGCCCCTGGAGTCCCCCGCACCATGTCATAGGCCCCCCGAGCTGAGCCCCCAGCTCGATGCTCACAGAGGGGAGACCACCCTCACCGGGTGCTGCAGGGGGGCTGGCCGGAGTCCTCCTCCTGCCGTCAGGGCCCGGCCTGAGCACACCGGGACCTCTTGCTGCTTCTGGCGTCCTCGCCAGGGGACACGGTTTTGGAAGCTCTGGGCTGCGGCCTCTGAGTTTGCAGCTCTGAGGGCCCAGCCCGTTCCTGGAGATGAATGCCACGTGATGTTTCACCCACGAGATGTTAAGGCATCCGGAGGCAATCTCTCGGCGGTCTCTGCAGAGAGTTTAGCCAATTTGGGGTAATGAGGGAGATGCCTTTGTCTGAGTCCCTCAGCATGGTCTGTTGTGCCTTCAATTCCGTATTCTCAGCGTAATTGCTCAGGCCCGTCTGCTTCGCCACCCTGAGCGGGCCGTTATCGAGTGGGTGCTGTGGGCAGGCCCGTCTGCAGGAGACACGTTATTCTTCACTTGCTTGCCTAATTGAAGATGAGCGTTTAAATTAAAAAAAAAAAAAAAGTGCTATCGTTCTCTTTTTGTTGAAAGGAGCCTCCATCGATACTCGTCACAAGAGAGGACAGTGCGGCGGAGGGCAACAGACCCGTGGCCTCTACCCCGGTGCCCGGATCCCCCTGGTAAGATGCCCCGAGACCAGTGACCAGTAGCCTCGTCCTGACCCACGCTTGCTTGTTGGCACCAAAGCGGACGTGCACGTTCCTTAGGTGATACTGTGCTTTAAAAAAATTAATTTGCGGCGCGTGGCAGGGACAGCTGCACACCGTTGTCACATTCTGCAGAAAGAAAAATAGCATTTAAGTGCTAAGGTATCTTGCTCTCGTGCATTTGCGCATCTCTATTAAAATAGTGAGCTGCTGCATATATGTCAGTGAAAGACGCCGTCTGAAGAAAACGTAGCACGCGTTACGCTTCAAGGAGCCTTTTTCCCTCTACTCCAGGAACATAGTAACCGGATGGCTGCTAATTAGAGATGTGTCTGGCTCTCTCCAGCTGCCCTGTGAGGATTGCTGATCTTTGAGTATGCTGTACTCAAAATACCCTCCACGGGGGAGCCACTGTCTTTGGTTTTTAAAAATGTCCTTTTATAATGGAGTAATTTGGAAGCAGAATAAGAAGGTTATTATAATAAAAATTAGTTTAAAAACCTGAAGACGAGAGGGTAGGACAGAGCTGGAAGGAACAGCTAGCCCAGACAACAGAGTCCACCGCATGGGCCTCTGCGTAGGAGCAGCCACCTGCTGATGGTCCCCCGCGTGCCATTGGCCTTGCACGGCGTCCCTGGTGACCGGCGATGCACGAAGGAAGGGCACGTTGGGCACCTACCAGGCCCCGCGTACCTGCCCTGGTCACCTGCCTCTTGTGGTCAATCATGTTCTGACCACCCGGAGCCCTGGGCCTGCATCCCTTCTCTGCACGGCCTGTGGTTGGTGTCGCCAGCACTGGCAGCCCCTGCCCTCTGCCTTCAGCTGCAGCCGCTCCGCACCCTGAAAACGCTGTCAGAGAAGAGCCTGCCTCCACTCGCACACAGCGCACACCCGGCCCTCGGGCGTTCCCTCACGCGGGGAGTGTCCTGCAGCTCCGTTCAAGCCAGACCCCAGAGGCTAACAGCCCTGCCCCTCCACGCTGCCGCTCTCCCCAGACCCGGGCTGTGTCCGTACATGGGCCCGGCTGACCGCCCAGGCAGGGTCCCTACAGCTTCCCTCGGGTGTGATGACGGGGTAGGATGACTCACGGAGCTTAGGAGAAAGGTTGACCCGTGGTTACAGTCTTGTTAGGAAGGATGGGACTCAGGAACAGCCCCACAGCAGGTGGAGCTGTGTGGGGCCGTCCGGGAGCTCCCGTGCCCCTGAGAGCACCACCCACAGGACCCGAGTGTTCAGGGACCAGGAGCTCTCCCAACGCCCTTACTGATGGGGCTGCCCCCTGAGCGAGCTGGCTGGGTGGTAGGTGGCACAGTCACCCTCCTGCAGGACATCGGAGCCCCGCGTGGGCCTGGACGGGCTCCACGGCCCGAGGATGCACTTGCTGAGTGGGAATGAGGCCCGTGGGCTGGCACCTGCGCTTGCATCCCCGCCGGAGCAGAGAAGCTGCGCTCCTCCGTGTGTGCTTCCCGGACTCAGTTCCACCGGGAGCGGAGCCCCTTGGTGTGTGGGGCAGCTCTTGGGTTAAGGGTGTGCATGTTGACGGAGCCCCCGCATGCCTGAGGGGTCGGTTTGCACGTCCCCCGACGCGGAGGATGGACCCCTGACCTTGGGGGTGAAGGGGCCCCCTCGCCTTCATTCTCCGGTGGGGAGGTGGCTTCGCGTCGGCGCGGCCTGACCTCCTCATTTGTCTTGACGTCACGTGAGGGAGCCTTGGTTGCAGCTCACGTGTCCCACTCCGCTGTTGGCCACCAGGAAGCCTCTCCCGCCCGGGGTGCTGGGCCGGCCTCACCTTCCCTCCGCTGCTGCCCCTTGTTCTGGGCTTTGCTGCTGTTGGGCTTGTTCTTCGGGTCAGTCAGTTCTCAGGCAGGCGGAGGGCAGGGGGCCCCATGGGAGGATGGGACCCTGGCGCCATCACCTGTGTCCTCCCGGCCACCTGCGTGTCAGGGCATCTGACTCTGCCCGCACACGTCGTGGACACCCTCATCAGATGCAGACGGTTCCAGGAATGCACCTTCACCCCTCTGACCAGGACGGCTTGATGCTCAGGTGTTGCATGTGGACGCGGGCTCGGGGGACCGTGCGGTGTGACCGGGTCCCTTGGACCTGAGCTGGGGATGCAGGCACGTCCTGCAGGTGCTGGCGGGTGACCCGAGGAGCTCTGTGGTTTCACTAAGCGCCTCTCTTTACTTCTCATGGTGAGATGCCGGGGCTCCCTGCTCAAGTCTTGGGGAATCCAGTTCTTGTTCTTGCCCCAAAGGCACGTGCTCTGCGCGGTGGTCCCGTCGGTCAGGAGGCCCCACCGCTGTCCTCAGAAGTGGACCCTCCTCCTAATCCTCCGGGGCGAAGGGTGAGGGCTCAGGCTGCCAGCTCAGGTCAGATCTGAGAACTAGACCTCACCTGTGGGACCTGAGCCTTGACGTCAGACCAACATTCTCCAGGGAAAACTTGGGATTTCTAGAAGACTCTAGAAGCTTCAGGGTACATGGGGCAAACCCAACAGGCTTGGAAAAGACTCCTCTGGACCATCACAGAGCTGGGGGCGGAGGCAGCTGGTATCACAATAAAGAAGTAAAGAGCTTTGGAATCTACTCAAAACACGTAAAAATGGAAATCAAAATATTCTTATTCTCTTCGCTTTTTTGCTCTGGTCACATTTTGACCAAATCGGAGCTTGAGAAGTTGAATGCGTGGGAGGACGGAGGGTCGGTCAGAGCCTAACTGCTCGGATGTGGCGGAGAAGGACACACTTGCTGCGGGAGGTTGAAAGCTTCGCTCGCTGGGGGACCTCGGGGAAAACCGCCTGGACTGGGAACCTCCTGGTTCCGCGCGGGAGGGCTGAGGAGCGCGGTGGGGGCCCCAGCGAAGAAGCGGCTCTCTTGATTGTTTGTTTTTAAGATTTTATTTATTTGTTCATGAGAGACACAGAGAGAGGCAGAGACCCAGGCAGAGGGAGCAGCAGGCTCCCTGTGGGGAGCCCGATGCGGGACTCGATCCCAGGAGCCACCCAGGCATCCCTCCCATGATTATTTCTGTGTGTGACCGGCTGTCCTCTCTGCCAAGAGACACGGCCTGAGGCACCGCCTTCATCACGTTAGCATCACATGAAGCACCGGAGAAATGCCAGGTCAGTGCCGGACACACAGGGCAAGAGGGACCCCTCGTCCTTCCAGCTGCTGCCAGCGTGACCCCTGGATGCGGCTTCAGAGCCCAGAAAAACTTCTTGGGCCAACTCTGCTCCCCAGAAGCTCATGTAGCTTGATGCCACGGGGAAGTCTTAAGGATGCCGTCACCTGGGGCGCGAAGCCTGCATCTGCACCTTCATAGGAGGTGACATCCCATCCGCCTCGAAATGCAAGAGGGAGTCGTGGGGAGAGACGCGATGTAATCTGAGCTGTTCTTTCCAATCTGCTCCTGCCTCGGGTGGGCTGGTTCTAGAACTGTTCAGTGTCTCACGGATTTCTGTTTCTCCATTTCTCCTGCTCCTCGTCCTCCTCCTTTTGTATAATCTGGCTTTGGACCCACATGGCAATTCCGGCGGCAGCTGAGCTACTCCACTACTGGAAAGTAATTAGATCGTGCTCCTCGGGATTGTCGAAGACACGAAAAAAATAATAAAAAAAAAATGTTCAAGTGTAAAGCTCATGAGCTTTTGGCTCAAATGACCATCAATGGTGGTGCCAATGATTAGAGTTTTAAAATTCGTCAAAAGATTATGGATTTACGAGCAATTCACTATTTTTGTGAATTTTGTTTTTAAAAAAAAAGCAAAAAAACAAACTAAAAAAAAGCAAAAATAAATAAATAAATAAATAAATAAATAAATAAATAAATAGCACCTGTGGTTTTGAAGCAAGACCATTTCCTGAAAAGTCAAGGTTGACGGAGCGAAAGCTTTATGTCCGTGATGCCTTCAAAGCAAAACCCGGAGTCCTCTTCACAGCAGCTCAGGAAGAGGCGAGAGCACGCTCAGGACAGACCAGTGCGCGGCCCTGGCGGGAGGCTGACTCGGCCAGCAGGTGCACCTCCCGGCGAGGTCACGCCTGCGGCTGCTGTGAGGACAAGCGGGGACGCAGCCCAAGTGCGTGGGGGGCTGTGGCCACGGAGGGGGCTGGGACCTGGGGCCCAGTGTGGCTGCGGACAAGCCGGCGGCACGTGTGGCCTTCTGCCTTGGAGCAGGAGGGCATCCCCTGAGCAGGTGACGGGGGGCGCGACCCCCCAGGCACACTCCCTGCTCCGTCTGACTTCACGTGAATACCGTGCTTTTCATTCTGGCTTTTAGTCCCCTATTGAGGGACCTTTTAATTCACTATTTTAGTCCCCTATTGAGGGACCTTTTAATTCACTCATAACTATTTTTTTTTAAAGATTTAATTTATTTATTCATGAGAGACCCAGAGAGAGAGGCAGAGACACAGGCAGAGGGAGAAGCAGGCTCCATGCAGGGAGCCGGGCTGCCCTCACTTATAACTATTAATTCACGGAGCAGGATGTTTTAAAAGCAGATTCTCTAGAATTTTCTGACGATAGATAGTGGACACGTTTGACTTTAGAAGAATTAATATAGGGACCCCTGGGTGGCTCAGCGGTTGAGCACCTGCCCTTGGCCCAGGGCGTGATCCCGGGATCGAGTCCCACGTCGGGCTCCCTGCATGGAGCCTGCTTTTCTCTCTGCCTGTGTCTCTCATGAATAAATAAATAAAATCTTTTAAAAAAAAAGAATTAATATATGAAAAAAAAGGTTTTGGGGGAAGTTGGTGGAAGTTTTCCAGGAAGAAAGGAGAATGTCCCAAAGCATCATACGTGTGGCTGGTGTTTGACGAGAGCAAAGCCATCGGAGAGTGCAGAGAAGAGGGTGCTGGGCTGGCCACGTGGCCCGCGCACCGTCACTGCCTCGCACACGTTGCCAAGAGAGGCAGAATGTCCCTCCGTCCCCCTAGCATCATCGAGTGTTTCATTCATTTGGGGAGGGGCGGGGAGACGTTACTTGTGCAGAGGGGACTCTGAGGTTCAGGGACATGTCAGAGAGCGTAGTTCAGGCGGAGGGTCGGGCCGGGAGGAGGCTGCCGTTCAGATCCGCGTCCAAGAGCCAGCAGCTCCGGGCAGGGGGCGGACGTGCCACTGCCGCTCACGGGATGTCGTCGCTCCGCCTGGGGGGGGGACATGACAGCCAAGCCCTGGTGCCGTGGGCGGGCCCTGCGGCTGCCGGAGCCGGACCCTGGTGCCCTCCAGGGTGCAGGGGGGTCTCAACGTGAATCTCCAGGAAGGTTGTGTCCCGAAGCCCTGAAGCACGGCCTACACGGAGCCCCTGGGGCCCTTGTTCTGGGAAGAGCAAGGGGGGCGGCCCTGGGCCTCGTGCCGGGGTCGAGAACGAGCGACTGCCCCTGGGGAGGCCGGACCGACGGCCGCGGGACGCCGCAGCGGGAGCCCAGCTCAGCGCTGACTGCCTGGCGCCCTCACGCTGCTCACTCGAAGGGGGGAAAAGAAGTGTCCGCGCAGGAAGCGCAGCCGGGTGGAGCGCCGCGACCTGACGGTGTGCAGGGTGGGGGGGACCTGGGCGACTGGCTCCTCCCACCCGTCTCCTGGGCCCAGCGCCGCGCCCCTGCCTCTCCGCCCGCTGCGGCTTCTCGTCCTCGGAGGGCGGGGGCCGCCGCCCCGTTGCTCCCTTAGGAACAGAGGCCCCGGGGTGCCGAGCTGCCCCCTCGGCCGTCTGGGCCATCGGGGCCGTGCGCCAACAGCCTCCTGCGCTTCCACGGGCAGCAGCCACGCTTCCCAGTGTCTGGAATGACACAGCGATGTCACCAGCCTGACCGGTCGTCGCAAGAGACGGCGAGGCCCCCGGCCTAGAGCGGAGCGCACACGTGCTGGCACGAGCATTTCCCCACGGGGGCCGAGCCCTCGTCGGCGGGAACAGGTGTTCACCTGTGTGCTCCTCCCTGAGTCGGCCCCGCGGGGTGGGCGCTGCCGCCGGGGACAGGGGGATGGGGAACGGCTGAGCATGTCCCAGTCTCCCGGTGCTCAAGACTCCAGGCCAGGACCTCGCTGCTGACGCCCGCTGCCCCGCCTCCCCCACCCAGCCTTCTGTGACACCAGCCGGTGGCCCCGGGCGTCACCCCGCGTGACCCTGTCTACCTGGAGGCGGTTCAGGCCCTGCACGCAGGTCAGGGGCTCCGGCCCACGGCGCTGCCCCTGCCCACCGGAGACACCCGTCCAAGTGCAGGCTGTCGCCTCTGCTTGGGTCCGACCGGCGCCGGATCCCAGGTTCCCGCGCCCCCCTCCTCCGGCTGGACTGATGCGCTAGAGCCGTTCAGGGAACTCGGCATTTTCCTTACCAGGTGACCGGTTGATTCTCAGAGGGCGCAACCTGGGAACAGCCGGATGGGAGACATGCCCGGGGAGGGGGTGGCGAGGAGCTTCCACACCCTCTCTGGGCGGGGGGCACTGTCTCCCAGGCCCCACGTGATCCCCAGCCCACAAGGTCTCTGGTCCCCCTCCTTCTGGGTTTTCACGGAGGCCTCATCATGTAGGCGGGATTGACTGACCATTGGCCAAGGGTGGTGGATCCAACCCCCAGACCCACTCCCGTACCCAGGGGTGGGGAAGTTCCAACCCTCCAGTCAGGTGGTTGGTTCTCCAGGCCGCCTGCCCCACCCCGAGGATCCCAGAGCCACGCCATTAGCATAAAGAGCTTGTGATGCCAGTAACAGGAGCCGGTCCCACTGTGTCAGGAAACCCCAGGATTTTAGGAGCGCCGTGCCGGGACAGGGACAAGCCCAAGTATGCGTTTCTCGCCCCAGATCCTGCAGTCACAGGAGGGAAGGTGGAGGGAGGTCTGTGCTCCCTCCTCCGTGCGTCGCTGCCCCCAGCCCAACGTGCACAGTCAGCCCTTCCTGGAGACGCGGAGGGGTGAGGCGGGGCGGGGGGAGCGAACCCAGGCCCTGCTTTTATTTGGTCCCGAGCCCTGAGCCCTGGGGTGAGACCCAGGGGACGCTGGGCGCTGTGCCCTCAGGACAGTCCCTCTGGAACGGGCACGCTGGGGAGCAAATCAGGTGCACAGAGGGAGGGACCCAACGCGAGTGTCACCCCCTCCCCGCCCGGAGCCAGCAGCCCTGGGGGGCCCGTCGGAAGGTGACTGGGGTCCCCTGCAGCCAGCCTGGCTCCTCTCGAGGGGGTCCTGAGCCTCATCCGTTAGGGGGCTCTGTCCCAGACTCAACTAACGCTGAGGTGCTCGTGATGTCCCCTGGGGTACGGGGTCGGGTGCAAGAGAAGGGGGGATAAGGCCGCTGTCCGGGAATTACGCGGCCTGGCTGAGGAAGGTGAACGCACACCTATTAACATGTGCATACAGGATACATACGGTTACTTTTGCAGTCGCAGCTGGCTCCCTCCCGTTGAAGGCGACGCAGCCCGCGCGTGGGCAGATGTCCCTTGGGGGAGCACGGTTATTTACCCCGCCACCAGCTCTCGGGTTCAATTCACGCCTGTCCCTGCGGCACCGGGAGTGGGTCCTTTGCAGCCGGGTTCCCCGGGGGGAGGACCAGGCGGAGAGCAGGTTAGCAGCCCTCCGCGGCGACGCTTGGAGCTCAGGAGAGCCCTCCTCCCCGGACTGCTCTGGTCTGTGCTGAAGTGATAGTTGGTTTTTGTTGGAAACCAAGACACGGGGAGGAATCCAGGTGGGTCCCACAGGCCCTGCGGGAGGTCGGTCCCACCTGGGCGGCGCCCATCTGACTCTCTGCACTACAGGAGGCCAGGCACCCAGGGGTCCCTCTACACCACGCGGCCTAGCCCTGCGGTGCTCCAGTGTCCCTGCTTCCTAATTCCCAGCCCTCCGGCCTCTAACAAAGCCAGGGGTCCTGGCATCCTGCTTCCACGTCCCCACGGTTAGAATAATGCAGATTTCCATTCTAACCTCCCCACACACATGCACAGTGTAACTGAGGCCACCTGGGGTCAAGGACAGGTCTGGAGGGAGGGTGAGAGGTCAGCTCGAGGGCAGGTCACCGTCCTTCCACCTGCGGTGCCAGCCCTAGCCAATGCCTGCAGGCCCGGCACTGAGGGTTTGGGTCACTGCGGCCTGGAGGCAGGTCTGAGGCTGGAGCCCAGGACACAGAGGGCCCAAGGGGAGCCCCCTGACCAGTCTGCCACAAACCCAGAGGTTTCAGCTCCACAGATTGATCATCTCGTAATTCTGCAGGTCAGAAGGCCCATCTGGGTCTCAACGGGACTAAAATCCAGGTGTGGGCCGGGCCATGTTCCTTCTGGAGGCCCCAGGGGAGAGGCTGGTCCCTGCTCCTTCCAGCTTCTGGGGCCGCTTGCCTTTCTTAGTCCTTCCTCCGTCCCTGAGCCCCTCAGCCTGGGGCGCCCCCATCTCCCTCCCTCACCCCCACCCCCATGGGTGTCTGACCTCTGCTTCCGTGACCTCTCCTCCTCCGACTAGGCCTCTCCTGCCCAGACAATCCAGGGCCATCTCCCATCTCAAGACACTAACTTACATTTGCAAAGCATCCCCTTGCCCTGCAGGGTCACCCATTCCCAGGTCTAGGGGTTAAGATGAGGACGTCATAGGGGCCGTCACCCTGCCCATCACACCCATGAACCCGGCCCAGCAGGGACAGTGAACCCGACCAACCGTCGCAGCATCGCTTCTGGGAAGGAGCCTGGCCTGTTCACAGTTCCCAGAGCATGGGTTCAGCCCCCGAGCCCTTGGCACGGTCCGTGGGAAATGTGTAGCTGTGAGCATGCAGATCCGGGGTGGAGGCATTTCCTCGGTGCAGAGCAGAGTGGCCGGTGCCGGCCGGCTCCTCCCGATGGCAGACAGACAGCTGTGCCCGTCCAGCCGGGCAAGGGAGCAGAGGTTACCAGGGACGAAGGCAGTGCCCGGCAGGCGGCTCCCCGTTGGTCAGAGGCCCCGTCAGAGGAAATCCCATGGCCGGAGGGTCCCAGCACCTGTGGTTTTCCCTCTCAGTCCCAGCTCTGGGGTTCCCTGGGGCCGTGGGGCTCTGGAAGGCCAGTCTGAGGAGCTGAGGCCCAGGGAGGGAGGCAGACGTGCCCAAGGGGAACCTTCCAGGAGCCCAGCCCAGCGGTGGGCCTTGGTGCCAGCACAGGGCTGCTGCTCTGCTCCATCCTGGGCCCAAGCCCGGGACGGAGGCAGAGGCCAGACTGGTGGCCTCGAGGGGCCACGTTCGTTGGGTGGCTGTGCAGCCCGACCCGGGTTCCCGCAGGCCGACCTTACAGACCTGCTCACACTGCTTAGGAACAGACCCTGTCCTTTCTTTCTCGTATCTGTCTTCACTTCTTATCATCTTTTCTCCTCTCTAATAGCCTTCGACAGAGATGGGGTCTTAAAATTGGGATATTATTCCTTCTGGAGATTTTGGGTTCTTCTGTGTGAAAACACAAAGCTTAATTCTTTGCTCTTCTAGAAACAAACTGGACGGTGGGAGCCGGGGTTGCTCATCACAGCAGCCCGTTTACTGTCGGTGACGCCGGGAGTGTGGGCTCGCATGTGGCCCGATGGCCCGTGAGTCGGGAGTGTTTACGGGGAAGCCCCCTCGAATCACGGGGTCCCTGGGTCGGTGGCTGGTGGCCCGGAGCGCGGGCACGTTACAGCAGAGACAGGTGGTGAGCCGGGAGGAGCTTGGACCTCCAGGGACCCTGACAAGCTCCTTGCTTTGCTCGACTTTGCTGTCCTTCCTGGTGAGAGGACGGTCAGCACAGTACCTGCCTCTTAGTCAAGTGGGAAAGCAGGAGAAGCTCTGTAAAGTCCCCTAAAAAGCCAGGCACGGTCGTTAACGATTTATACGTTACATAAGTGACCTTTGCAAACGTGCGATGTTCAGGCACCAAGGGGTTTTTGGGTCCGGGCGCAGGCTGATGATTTCTTTCTTTCTTTCTTTCTTTTTTTTTTGTTTTTGAGGGTCAAAATGAACATTTTATTTTATTTATTTTTTATATAAATTTATTTTTTATTGGTGTTCAATTTTTTTTTGAGAGTCAAGAATGAACATTTTATTTTTTTATTTTTTATATAAATTTATTTATTTATTTATTTATTTATTTATTTATTTATTTATTTATTTATTTATTTTGTGGGGGGTTTCAATATAAGTTTATTTGCAAAAGCAGGTGGTAAGCCAGAGTTGGCCTGTGTGTTTTTTTTTTCATATATTTTTTAATAATAAATTTATTTTTTATTGGTGTTCAATTTGCCAACATACAGAATAACACCCAGTGCTCATCCCGTCAAGTGCCCCCCTCAGTGCCCGTCACCCAGTCACCCCCACCCCCCGCCCTCCTCCCCTTCCATCACCCCTAGTTCGTTTCCCAGAGTTAGGAGTCTCATGTTCTGTCTCCCTTTCTGATATTTCCCACACATTTCTTCTCCCTTCCCTTCTATTCCCTTTCACTATTATTTATATTCCCCAAATGAATGAGAACATATGTTTGTCCTTCTCCGATTGACTTATTTTTTTTTTTATTGGTGTTCAATGGCCGATGATTTCTTGACTGAATGTGTTCGAGGGGCACTGAGGTGAGTTTTCCACTCGCGCAGGTGTGTGGTCTGGACGGGCGATGACCGCGTCTTCTTCTTCAACCCGACGATGCAGCTGTCGGTGTGGGAGAAGCCCATGGACCTGAAAAACCGTGGAGACCTCAACCGGATCATCGAGGACCCACCCCACAAGCGCAAGCTGGAGGCCCCAACACGTAACTACCCACTGGGCTATTCGCATCCACTTTCCTAAGTGTCTAAACTGCATATTCCCCAGGGACACGAAGGGAAAGCGTATTTTTCCCGGTTATGCTGGAGCTTGAGTTTTAAAGAATGGTGTCTGCTGCCTTAGGATTTAGGAATTACGGTTCTATGGCACTTTCTGCTGGAGACACTTTCTTCCCAGGGGGCTTGGCCAGGACTTTCTTTTCGCCTCTCGTGAGGTTGTTAACTCAGAGAAGACGTTTTTCATTCCCTCAGGTTCTTCATTCTCCATCATCAATTAGCCAACATTTAATTTCTATTCCAAATGTTTCATGAACCCCACTTGGGAGACCTCATGCACACAAACAGGGGTGTATTTCCTTCCTCTTCACACATTCATTCTGGAGCTTTGAAGGGAATGCATGCATTGTTGATTTGGAGGTGCTTGAACTCCAGGGAAAGGCAGGGGTCCGGGGAAGTCCGCGTTCCTCTGCGGGGTCCGGGGCGCTTGGCGGAGAGGTAGCTGTGTCTGAGGACGCCTGTGGAAATCCCACTCCCCCGGAGTCAGAGAAGAACAGTTAGAATTTCAGCAAGAATATTTTCCGATTAATGGAATATATTTTTTATTAGCTGCGGTGTTGGGAAAGCCCCATTCCCCGCGCACGTGGGTTAAGATAGCGTTGGCTACGCCGGAGAGACCTGAGGTCAGGGGCACCATCCCAGCCTCAGATGCACACACTTGGCTGAGCGGCCAGGAAACTGGATCTTGACCCCTTGAAAGAAGGCCTTTGTTTTATATTTATGGGGCATTTTATTGAGTTTGCAATGATGTTTTCAATCCTCATCACAGAGAGGGTCAACCCAAGACAGCATCTACCCACATTTTTAGTCAAAGGCAGAGGCGTTGAACTGGAACTTTAGAAAACGGAATTATACAAGTTTTCTTAACATGTTTAACGGTGCCGAGGGACTGGAAAATGCTGCTCTTCCAAAGCTGGTGGTGGTCTCTTGAGATTGAGGGATGCGGGTTTAATATGCTTGTTTCACCTGAGATAACGGAGAACATTCTCCAGAGAGCCAGAGTCAACGGATGTTGGGAAGAGAAATGTCTTAGGCGGGTATTTAATTGAATCTGCAGAAACGTAGCTGCATTGAGGGACTGCAGGAATCGGGTTTGTGATTTTGTTTCCTCCTTTGATTGGTATCCGTTTTTAAAAGGGATGTTTTCTTGGAAGGTTTGAAAACAAATCCTCATCTCCCGAGGTCCCGTCATGAGACCCCCAATCCCTTGAGAAGACCCCCAATCCCATGAGAAGACCCCCAATCCCACGAGAAAGATAAAGGTGCGGTGATCGGAGCTGTGATTGGACTTGATTGGTAAAAGCCAAGGGATGCAGGCAGCTTCCTTCGCTTGCACACTCGTGGATAATTGGGTGTTGTTTTTACCTCCCCCCCTTCCTCCCTCCCTTCTTCCCTCTTTTTTCCCCCCGAAGCGTTGGCAGGCATGAGAAAGGAACTCATGACCAGTCAGCACATGGTTGCTCTGTGGCTTCTCTCCTTCGGACGTAATGAAGCCCGGGTGTGGGAGAAACGGAGGGGGACCGTAGAACCTGAGGTCCCCCCACTGCGTCACCTGCCACTGCAAGGCTCGTGGGGACTGGGGGGGATGACAGGGCGGAGCGGAAACTGAGGTCTATTAAACAGTCAAAGAGGTTATTGGAGCAGAAGCCCGTTCCGACCAGGCAGCGACACTGTGGGAAGCAGTTCTTGGGGCCCATGGGAGCCCGGGAGAGGGGTATGGGAAGGGAAACCGTGGCACTGACTGTGGCTTCGAGCCCACTTGGCGGTTTGTGATTGGCCGTCCGCGGCGTTTTGATGGATTTTGTGACCTGAGACGTTTACTACGGGCTTGGGTTTCGGTTTGCTTGAGTAGACCTGCAAGGCATCGGAGCCATGTCAGCCTAATGGCCTCCTGGTGTAATTAATTTAACAGCAGGATCTGAATTACCTGGGTCATAGATCAGTGCTCCATTTCACCACTTAATCTTTAAAAAGGTAGAGAGATGGGCCTTAAGTCTGACAACCACAGCCAGTAATATCTGATTAATTTAGATTTGATGTATTAAGACACCTCGTCTTCCATTAACTCATAACCACGGCCCTAACTACTCTAGGTAGACAGGTGATGAAACGTTACATGTGGTTACAAAACGAGTTTTAACCTTGCTTCCTCTTGTAAAAAAGAGGAAGAGATTTTCTTAAATCAGTGGGATTTTTTTTTTAACCTGAATCTTAAAGATATGCAAACGACCTCAATCCTTCACTTCCTGTTGTGGGGTAGAATTGACATCTATGTGCATCATTTCTGATTTTCTCAGATCCGCCTGCCCAAATTGTTTTGTTCGCAGCAAAACAATTAGGACAGAAGGTGTTTCTGGAGGATTAATTAGCGATTAGTGGGCAGAGTGGATGACCCCCAGCCATCAGCAAGTGACATTTCTCCCTGGCTGTTCATCCGTCATGACTCATCAAATGATTTGACCCTAATTATTGTAAGAACCAGCTCTAGGGGAGATTGTTCTTGGTGGAGAATTTTGTTTTTCACATTTTGTTCCTCCAGGAGTCATTTTGGATTTGAATATATTCCTACCTGTTTCTGGTCTGAAATAGAACGATTAAGCTCTTCAATTGATACCAATTATTTTTCAAGAGGCAAATGAAATAAATGAGTCTCATACAACAGCTGCCACATTTCGGGGCTCTCAGTCCTGGAAGTGTGTCTGTGTGCTAGGGACGTGAGGCCCGGGGTGGGAGCTCATGGTGTCAGGCGGCTTCGTGGTACAAGACACGGAGCTGCCAAAAGCGCTAAGCCACTCATCACTCAGCAGATAAGGGAAAAATCCCCTTTTTCATTCAGTTAGCGTTGCCGAGAGACTCAGACAAAGACCTGAATTATTTCCTAATTATCTTGCACTGTATCCAGATGGTTTTATAGCTCCAGTAGCTATGCTGTTGGTTGGGAGTAAATACCCACCCAACAAGGGTGAACCGGGAAGCACAAGCAGCATTTGTGACTTGGCCTGAGGTTCGGGGGCCTTGGCCACCTGCTCGGGTGAGAGGACGCTCCCCGGTGTCCTAGGCCTTGGGTGGCCCTCAATCCCACCAGACGCTGGGCTCTGTCCCTGCGTTTACCTGCACACGGGAGCCCCCGGGTGGGAAGCTCCCTGGGCCTAGAGCAGCCCAGGTGGGAGAGGGGGTGGGGCACGGGGCACCTGTGCGGCCTCCCCAGGTGGGGCCATCTGTGTGAGCTCCCTGTGCTGCTGGGACACGTGATCACAAGCTTAGCAGCTCATGGCCCGCCGGTCGGTGGGTTTCTCCAGCCCCTGGGGCATGGGCCCTGGTTTCTGGGGCTCTGGGCCCCTCGCCGCACCTTCACAGGCAGCAGGGCAGTGCCCTCAGATCTTCCTGCCCACTCTTCCGCCTTCCTCCTCCCCCGGGAGGGTCCTTCTGATTACACTGTGCTCACCTGGGTGACCCGGGACGGCCCCCAGCCCCAGGTCAGAACCTAGTATGCTCGCGGGTTCCAGGGACCCGGCGTGGCCGTCTCTGGGGCCCTCATTCTACAACCCGCCCGCTTCAGGCCCGTTTTACGGAAGAAGGAGTTAAAGGACATCGGTGAATTAACCTGCCCAAGGTCACGTTTCTCTCAGGTGGGGGGTCCAGGATTTGCACCCTGGTGGGCTTGACTCCACATCCGGGGGGGAGCTGTGAGCCTGTGACAGGAACGCGGCTCCAGGAAGCACTTTACTCCCTGTGCCCGACGCCCCCAGAGTCAGGTGCAGGCGGCCTTGTCCTTTCAGCAGAGGGGCCGGACGTCACTCGGCTTCAATTCCTCTGTAAACATTTTAGTCATTTATATCCAGGACAAATGTACAGTGATAATGATGCTCGTTTTGCGAGTGGCACATAAAGCCCTGCCTGTGAGTAAACACAGCTGTGCCTGGTGAAAGGGTGGCTTTCCCGAGCTTTGTCTGCCCCGGGAGAGCACACAGGTCTGGGAGCCACGGTGCGACCAGGTGGCCGGGCTCCGCGGACAGCGTCCCTGTGACCGGTCCTTGCAGCCCGAGGTGGGCAGCACCTGCCCCAAGGACCAGGTTGAGGGGAGGCCCCCCCACGCGGGGTTCACCCGGCCCGGCTATTTGGGAGGGACCCTGACCCTCTGTGGGACCTGTATCCCCCACCCGGCAACCCAGGGGGCCCCTGGCCTGTGCCCCCGGCCTGTGCCCCCTCCTTGCTCTGTGAATGATCCAGGACCCTGGACGTGGCATATGAGTGGAGCCAGGCCAGCCCTCCAGGGCACGGGCGGAAGCCTGTTGAGCTCTGAAGGCACCAGGCGGCCGGGTTGGGAAGGAGCAGGCCAGGCACCTGGGCAAGGCCTTCATGATGCTCTGGAGCCCTCGTGCCTCGTTTGCTGCAACCTGGGGACCGGGACAGTGGGGGCAGGACGGCGGGGCAAGGTGGTGTGGTCAGGGTGCCAGAGCAGGGTAGCAGGGCTGGGACGTTGGGGCAGGGCCTCCTCCGAGGTGCACCAGCGAATCGAGCACTGATACAGGGGCAGAGCCAGCGCCTGGGGCCCTGCGTGGCCTTGAACAGGCTGGGAGAGCATCTTCCTAAGTGGTTCCCAGAACCCGAGGCTTCACGCTGCCTCCCCCGCTGCCGACCCAGGAATGAAGGAGGAGGGTGGGGAGGAGGACCTGAGCTCCCTCCCAAACCAATCACTGTACTTGGGGCCTGGATGACCAGCCCTGGGCTGGAGCCAACAGCAAGTGGGAGGCCAGCAGGCATGGTGGGCAGTGATGGGCCGGGTCTGGGGGTGGACAGAGCAGTCAGTCCCCGGACCAGCGGCCAGGGTGCTCCCTGGGGAAGGACCACTCACTGCACCAGACGCGGGGAGGAGGGCCCACCCGGGAGAGCCTGTGTCCTGGGGAGCTCGGGAGGGGTCGGAGCCCGGGTAGGTGCAGGGTGGACCTCAGCGAGGAGGCTCCATCAGTGCAGCCTTTCCAGGGACCAAGAGGCTCGTCCCTCGCGGTGACTGACCCCCGGCTCCCCGGACCCTGGCCCGGCAGCTCCTACCAGGGCTCCTACCCTCTTTCTGGGGCCGCGTGCACCACCCCCCAGCTCTGCTCCGGCTCTCTCTCCGCCTGACTTTGTGATCCTTCACTTCCTTCAGAAATTGAATATGACCTGCAGGGAGCAAAGGACGCAGACAGCAATTTTGGTGTCCGGAGGCCCCCAGCTAGTGGGTGGAGCCACGGCCAGGCCCTGGATCTGCCCTCTCCCATCCCTCGTGTGCTCCATGCAGGCTGACAGCCCCACCCATCTCTGCCACCTGCCCTGGGCCTGCAGAGGAGGGAGCAGGGAGGAGGGGAGGGGGTGGGGAGGAGGGGAAAGAAGGAGGAGGGATAGGGAGGAGGGAGCAGGAAGCAGGAGGAGGGGCAGAAAGCAGGGAGGAAAGAAGAGGGACAGGGAGGAGGAAGGAGGAGGAGCAGTCAGGAGGGAGAAGGGAGGAGGTGGGGGGAGGAAAGAGCAAGGAGGAGGGTCAGGGAGGAGGCAGGAGGAGCAGGGAGGAGGAAGGAGGAGGGACAGGGAGGAGGGGCAGGCAGGAGGGAGGTCCTGAGCCCTGCCCAGGGACCAGTGTCTCCGTGGGTTCCGTGGACTCCTCCAGCAAACCCGAGCACCTCCAGCGGGACCTGATGCTGCCCCCGGGCCGTTGGTGTCAGAGTCTAACTGAACCGTTGGCATCCAGGCCCCGTCGGCGCCCAGGGAATCAGAGGCGTGGTTGTTGGTGCTGGAGGGTGCCCCAGAGAAACGGGGGAGCCCTGATGCTTGGCAGCCTTCCCCGACTCCCAAGAGCGTGCCCACGTCCCGCTGCCGCCGCCGTCACACCTCGGGCCGCTCCGACCCAGCCTCGCGCACAGGCCCCCGGGGGCCTCTTGTCCAAGCAGCAAAGCACCCCCGCCTTGCCCCTCTTTTTGCCCAGGGCAGCCACGGGCTGGGGGGTCTTTGTCTCTTCGGTGCCCCGGGAGGAAGCAGGGCGCCTCCCCTTCCCGTCATCTTGCGCGCGAGCACGGATCCCCAGGAGCCTCAGGACAAACAGCCTTAAATGAATGACAGACTCCGTGGATGTAGAAGGTGCAGACAGAGCTGTGCACAGAGGCAGGGGGTCAGGTGCGCCGCGGCCGCTGCCCTGTGCGAGCTGGGCTCCCGCGGGCGGGACGGGCCCTCTGAGCACTGTGCCCTGAGTCCTGGGGCGGGTCTGTAGGGAGCCTGCGGGCCTGGACCCTGGCTCCCGAGGCCCAGATGCTCCCCGCCGAGCACAGCTCCCTCCCTCCCGCTCCTCCAGCTGGACGTGCTGATGAGAAGACCTTCGTGCACGTCCGGTGTCTTAGCAGCGTTCCTGCGAGTACTTGTGTCCTACAAGTTCATATTATTAGAATTACCAGGGCAGAAGGTACGTGCCTTTTAAATTTTCCTCCAAAAAGAGAGCCCAGGGGGCTCCGTGGGTGAAGCGTCTGCCTTCGGCTCAGCTCATGATCCCGGGTCCTGGGGTCGAGTCCCGCATCGGGCTCCCTGCTCTCCCTCTGCTCCTCCCCCCTGCTCATGTTCTCTCTCTCTCTGTCTCTCAAAATAAATAAATAAATAATAAAAAAACAAGAAAAAGAGCCCAGTGCACACACCCATTAGTAGATTCCGCGCACTTCCAGAAGCACTGTGCATCCTCGACGCTGAATTCTGAAAGCCGTCCTTTGTTTCCGTTGGCATTTCTTTAATTTTGAGTGAAATGGAACCTTTTCAAGGGCTTATTGGCTGTTCCTTTTGTTTTGTGTCCCCGGGATGTGCTCGGGTCTGTCTCCGTTATTGAAATACGCAGACTCTTGCAAATATCAGCATTCCGGCTACGATTACAGTTTTTTTCTTCCTCTTTTGATTTTTTTTTCCCATTTAAAAAAAAAAATGGGTCTTGAGTTTTGTCTTACTGTTTTAAAACATGCGTAACGTGGAGCTTGCCGTTCTTTTTTTTTTTTAATTTATTTTTTATTGGTGTTCAATTTACTAACATACAGAATAACCCCCAGTGCCCGTCACCCATTCACTCCCACCCCCCGCTTTTTTTAAAATTTTTTTTATATATTTATTTATTTATGATAGTCACAGAGAGAGAGAGAGAGAGGCAGAGACACAGGCAGAGGGAGAAGCAGGCTCCATGCACCGGGAGCCCGACATGGGATTCGATCCCGGGTCTCCAGGATTGCGCCCTGGGCAAAACCGCTGCGCCACCCAGGGAGCTTGCCGTTCTAAGCGGGCAATTCGCTGCTGGCGGCGGCCTTCGCCGCGCTGTGCAACCGTCACTCCCGCCTCCGAAACTTTCTCATCACCCGCCCAGGAGCCGGGTGGCCGGTGTCAGCAGCTCCCTGTGGCTTCCTCCCCGCGGCCCCGCCTGTCCACGCAGCCCGTGCGGACCACCCATGGGTGTCCTGCTCCCTCCGCGGAGGAGAACGTCTTCACGGCTTATCCGCGTTGTGCAACGGGTCCGATTTCCATTCCTTTTTCTGGCTGAAGATGTCCCATCGTACGGATGGGCCCCACTGGTGCACACTTGGGTCGTTGCCCCTTTGGGGCCATGGTGAGTGGTGCTCGTGCAAACACTGCACACAAATACCTGTTTGGGGCCCGGTTCCCAGCTGTTTAGTGTAGAAACAGAAGAGTGGAGTTGCTGACTTGTAGGGTCACTCTGTGTTTGACCTTCTGAGGAGCAGCCAAGACGTCCTCCACAGCCGTGAGCCTCTTGGGAGGGCCCACCAGCGGCAGGCGTGCGTCCCCGCGGCCCCTCCTCCTTCATCCTTGGCCAACGTGCTGCCTTCTGTTGTTGTGGCTCATGGTATTATTACTGCTGTGTCTGCCATCGCAGGGCTGGGAGCGGTGCCTCGTTCTGGATCGGATTAGCGTTTCCCTAAAGATTACACGTGCGCAGCATCTTCTGGGTGCTCCCTGGCCGTTCGTACGGCTTCTTTAGAGAAATGTCTATCCATGTTGCTTGTCCTTCTTCTTTTTTATTTTTTTTTAATTCGGTTGGTGGTGTCGTGGTTGGTGGTGGTGGTGTGGAGTGGTAGGAGTTTCAAATACGATCTGCTTACCAATCCCTCACGCGACGTGGTTTGTGAATATTCTTTTATTTTTATTATTTTTATTTTTTTTTATTTTTTGGTTTGTGAATATTCTCGCCCATTCTGTGGGTTGCCTTTTCACTCTGCTGCTAGTACTGTCCTCGGATGTACAAAAGGTTTTAATTTTATGAAGTTTCATTTATCTGGTGTTTTTTTTTTTTTCTTTTTTCACCTGTGTCTTGGTGCCAAAGGTACGAAACCATGACCAAATCCAATGGCAAGAAGATTTCCCTGGAAAGTTTCATGGTTTTAGCTCTCACACTGATCTCGGAGTTCACGCCTGTGAATGTGGTTTCTGTCCCCTTCTTTCTTGTGAATGGGCCACGCTTTCCTATTGCTCGGTACGCGTTGTGATTTTCTTGTTGTTGTTGAGAACTGGACTTTCTGAGTTCATCACACAGCGAGTCTGGAAAACAGCTTCTCGTATCCTCAAGGGACTTCGGGTTCTGGCTGGTGACGGGCTGGAACCATCCATTTGTCACTTTTCCAAGATTGTGATCCTTGTCGGGTGTGGTCCCTGGGGTTTCTGCTCCATCGTGTCCGCCGTCCGTATAGGAAGGCGGCTCTTCCCGGCGGCTCCGCGGTCTCATCAGAGCCCCGAGTTCTGGAGTCAGAGTCGGGCGGTGTCTCCAGCTCCGTGGCCGCTCTAGAGGACCTGCTGGCCCCAGGACTCCTCCTCTGTCTCTCCCGCAGCCTGCCCACCAGACTTGCATTTTTATTTTTTATTTTTTATTTTTTATTTTATTTTATTTTATTTTTCAGATGCATTTTTAAAGGCAGTCACATTTCTGGATATTTCCCTTTATAGCTTTTGGATTCCGTGCCTTGATTTAGGAAGGCTTTACGATGAGACTATTCCCAAAAAACAAACAGAAATCTTCAAAAAAATAACCAACATCTTTATAATCATACGACCTCATTTCTTTAATTAAAAAAATATTTAATTTTTCACGTCTAACCTTAGGTCTCCCTTGGAGTGTGTTCCGGAGCAGCCATGGGGAAGGGCCTGCCCGTCCTCCACTTTGTTTCAAATTCTGGCCATAGCTCTGTGCTTTTCATCACCCTTGTCCTCTGCCCACGGGACAAGCAGATGGCAAGCACGACCCCCTTCTTTCTTGAAAACCTCGCCGGAGCATCAGGCTTCTGGACGCTCTTGGAAGGAAGCACACCTTGGGAGAGATTGCAAACACCCCGCAGTGCAGACAGGCAGACTCATGGCAGGTGTGGGGGTGCCGAGGTGGAGCCCATGGGACGGCCCCACGCATGTGGGGGCAGAGGACCTGGAGCCAGCCCTGGAGTCTCATGGGGAGGGTGCCGGTGGGCATGGGGGGCACCTGGTGGAGTGTGCAAGGTGCAGGTGCCTGTGGGACACGGAGGCAGGGAGGCCAGGCGCGGGGGCCTGAGCGTGCCTCTGGGGGTCAGCAGCCTGATGCCCAGCACTGGGGTGGGGGGCATGTGGGAGGAGTGTGCAGGGCGTGAAGAAGGCAAATCCTGCCCCATTAGCTCATTTATCACAAATGCTCTTTCTCTGGTTCTCAGTGAGGAGGGGGCTTCTGTCCCCTAGGGGATGTTTGGCAATTTCTGGAGACATTTTGGTTGTCACAACTGGGGTCTGTCCCCACTGCTACTGGCGCCTACCGAGCAGCTCCCTCCAGCACCCAGGACCCCTGAGTGTCACTAGAGTGTGAGGCTCCGCGCAATGGTGCAGCTCAGGCTACGATGCTCAGCTTTCCCTGGGCTGACATCCCAGATGCCACCCCCCACCCCCGTACCACACACTGTCCTGCAGGGAGCCCGCTCCGCTCCATCTCCATCTGGGCAGGGTCCACGTCTGTGAGGCCTCCTCCCTGGGCGAGCCTCTTCCACAGGGTCCCATCCTGCTGGTGCACCAGGCTCACAGGCTTGTGGCCGGGTCCCCCAGGGCCCACGACAGCTTGGGGGGGGGGGAGGACATGGGTGGGAGGGGCCTTAGAAGCAGGATGCGGGTGGGCTGGGCCAGCCGGGAGCTTCCAGAGCCTGACTTTCTCATCTTGCTGCCAGCCCCACTCCAAGAGCGTTGACTAGATGGGGATTGGAGCCCTCCTTGGGATTCCAAGCAGCGCATTCCTGGAGGCGTGTCCTCATGCGCAGGCTCCTCAGGAAGGGCGGGCTTAGGCAGCCCGGTGGGCGGGGACCGGGGCCTCGGGGACCTGGGGGTGCTCAGCAGAGCCCCGCCCCCCGCACCTCTGCCCGCACAGGACCCAGCGTGAGAAAACCGTGTCCTGGGTCTCATGGATACAGAATGAGAAGCAGGGCCAGAAGGCAGCTGTGAAGCCAGGGAGCCTGTGGGAATCACTCATCTGTCAGGACTGAGATACCGATGCTCTAGAACCGTGTGGAAGCTCGTTTTCCCTCTCCCCCTTTTGGAGACACATAGGAAACACTGAAGCACCTTTTCACTTTTTCATTCCAAAAGCTCATCAAATATTTACAAGGCCAGCCTCCTCGGGATGGAAGGGGGGGACCCGTCTTCAAAATCAATTTGGGTTTTTGATGTAGACGCATAGTCAGGAGTGAAGTGGATGCCTCATGTGCGAGAGATGTGCTGGTTCCCTGCAGGGACACGGAGGGGGGGGGGGCTCTTGGTTCCCTGGCAAGAACGTGAAGCCCCCCTGGAAGGGCTTCTCCGGGGCCTGCGTGCCCAGGTGGCCGGGGAGGCCTGGGGAGGTGCCCACCTGCCGTTCTCCATCCTCCGGCCTGGCTGGACCATCTCGCAGCCTCCGCACACAAGGAAATCAGGTGTCTCTTCTGCTGGAACACCCAGGGGTACAGGAGGTAGCGGGTTCTCGGGCTTGAGGTCTGTTTCCTTAATTTCCAGATGACTCTGCGTGAAAACGAGCGCTTTTTGGTGTTTTGCCGGAGTGACGGGAGCTGACACTCCAACCTTGTTAACTTGATTCTCTTCCAGCCGACCACAGCGACGGGTCACGGTCTGAGGACGGCAGGGGAGACCGCAGCCTGAGAACCAAGAGGAACCGGTAGGTGACAAGGCCTTTTGCGCCGGTGACTTTCCGTAGCAGACAGTTATGTGGTGTAGAAGGAGAGGGGATCGCTTGACTCTACTGACGGAGCGCAGAACAGATCGAACCACAAGGCAGACGGCGGGAGGCCTCAGGTCCCGTCTCACTGACTGCTCTGGGGGCCCCGGGCCTCCGTGGGCAGGTGTCTCAGTGGCTCCCGGGCACGTGGATGTTGGACCGCGTCTGGCCTGCACTGGGCCTCCCTGGTGCCCATGTGCTCAGCCCCATGCATGGAGCCGTCGGGGTGCCAGGGGGGCCATGGGATGGGTGAGGCCATGGGTTTGCTTTGGGCAGCTCTTGGGTTGGAGTTGGGTGCCTCCTGCTTTTGCTTTGTGAGGTTGGGCAAAGTAATTCCACCCTGACTGCTGATCTCCCGTCTGCGCGAGATGGCAGGAGCTCCCAAAGGCAGCTTGGGGTGACAGGGACTGCGAGGGAGGGGGAGGCGCTGCGAGACTACAGTCACGCTCCTCGAGTGCACAGCCCTCCGTGCCTGTTGCCCTCTGGGTGTGGCGGCAGCCCCCGTGGCCGGACCCGCCGTTAGCCCGTCCTGCAGGCCACGTGCTGGGGCTTCTTTCCTCCTGAGTCCTACACAAAGGGGTAAATTTGGGATCCGAGTGTCTAGGCTCCCTGGCCGGGGGCCGAGGGCCTGGCTGGGGTGCTGGGCAGCCGTCTCCGGCACAGAAGCCCTCGTGGGTATGTTCTGCTTAAAATATGTGCCTTGAGGGTGCCCAGGTGGTGCAGTCAGTAGGCGTCTGGCTCGATTTCGGCTCAGGTTGTGATCTCAGGGTCCTGACATCGAGCCCCGCGTCAGGCTCTGCGCTGAGCGTGGAGTCGGCTTGTGATTCTCTCTCTCCCTCTCCCTGTCCCTCCCACTCCTGCTTGCTCTCTCTCTCTCTCTCTCTTAAATAAAAATCTCTTTTATAAAAAAAAAAATGTGCCTAAGAACCCAGAGCGCGTTCAGGAGGCAGGTGGTACAGTGGGAGCCCACCCCGTCCTCTGCCCCAGTTCAGCACAGCCTCACGTTTGAAGCCTCTCTGAAAGTCAGGACATCGGCAGGCTCTGCGGACGGCAGACGCGGTGCAAGGAAGAGGCCCATGACGGGCACGAGGGCTCGAGGAGGGCGTCGGGTCGGCGGGCTGCGGGGGCGAGGACGACGGGGGAAGGCGTTGGCTAGGATTCCACTGCCGGCTTGTAAAAATGGGCATTTTAAAAAATAGCATCACACATGGGAAGTGTGATCCTCAAAGCAGCAAAGATAAACCGTACGCTGCAAATCTGAAAAAAAAATCAGACCTCATGTCATCGATTTATTTGTTCTGGTTAAAACCATCGCCCTGTCACCGTTTTTTTTTATGTCCCCCGATTATTCTTTGTGTGCTTTTGTATTTTTATATTTTTTAAAAGATTTTATTTTTAAACAAACAAATCTCTACATCCATCTTGGGCTTCAACTCACAGCCCCGAGATCAAGATTCGTGAGCTTCATCGACGGAGCCAGCCAGGCGCCCCTATGTCACCCAATTATTCTTTAACCCTATGTTGTGTAAAGTCTTAAAAATACAGTCTCAATATTATTTTTACATACCAAAAAAAAAAGTTTTCTTAGAAGAAGCAAGCATCCCGCAGTGGCACCTCTGCACAGTAATGAAGGAAAATGCACCTTGCCTCAGAGCCCATGCCCAGCCGGCATCCTCAGCCCATCTGGGGGGCGTCCTGAGAAAGGATGGTGGGAGAGAGAGCAAGCCCCCCGACCCCGGCTCCGGGCAGCGGGCACCTGGCGCCTGACCCCGCCGGGATGGGCCTCTTGTCTGTGACAGACGACAGACGGACGAGCGTGGAGGCACAAACCTGCAGAGTTCTCCCTGAGTGGCTTCGGGTCCCCTCATTTCACTGCCTCCAGGCCTTTCCTCTGTGCACCCCCTCCAGAAATCATTCTGCAGACGGGGGCCCGGGTATATTGTAATCTTAACTGATAACAAGCAGACACCACAGAACATTCCAGAAACAATACAGGGAAGGGTGAGCACTGTCCTCCCCAGGAGAGGGAGCTGTCCCCCCCGGGGTGGTGGGGACCCAGGCTGCCGCTGGGCCGGGCCTGAGGCTCCCTGTGGTGCTGGGGTCCCACCTTCTCTTTAGAAGGTCACTTTTGGGCGTCAAAGGACACCTGCATGTGCCACAGAGGATGGACGCTGTGTGCCTTCGATGGGACAGGGGCTCCAGGAAAGAGGGTAAAGTGTCACCTCTTTATGTCCAGACCATGGGCATCTGCCAAGCCCGCCTCTGTCCGTCTTTGGATAAATGCATCTAGAATCTCAAAAACCAGACGCGCTTCCTGAGGCACCAGAAATGCGGAAATGTAGCCGCCGAAGGATGCTGTTGAGCTCGTGCTGGAGGAGACGCTGGGCTGGATCCGGAGCAGCTGGGCCATCTGCCTGCGTGGCCCGATTTCACTCATTTTCCCACAGGACTGGCCTTGACTTCCCATCAGTTGGCATTTAAGAGACGTCAGAACGTTAGTTTGCGTGTGAACCGAGTGAGGGGCTTCCGTGATTGAGCGGCGGCTCGGGAGCCGACGCGGGGGCGATGGGTAGAGCTGCTCTGCTTCCCACCCGCAGACCCCGGCCCGGGCCGCGGGCGCCGCTGTCAGGGCAGCTCTGCTCTCCCACGAAGCCCTGGATGGCACTGCTCCCCCTGCTGCGGTGCAGCCAGACTGGGGATCTAGAATGTTCCAGAATGTTCCACCGTTCTGCTCAGTCATCTCTGAGCCCTTCGCACAAACCTCCTGCTCTCTTCCGAAGCCTCACTCTTGTGCTGGTTTTTCCAAACGCCCCCACCCCCACCCCGCAGCCAGATCTCCGTGGGGTTGCTCAGAGCTCATCGCCCCGGGCCGATGATCAGCGCGGCATCATGTTCGTCTTCTAGAAGGTTATGATCAATAAATTCAGGCTCTTCTCAAGCTCCTAACCTCTTTTGTGTATCTTTAATTAGTGGATCCTGGCTTAGATGGTAAGAGAACGGGCCTCCAGAGGACTGGCTGACATCAATCCCTTTGACCTACCTTTTTTTGTATGAATAATAGAATTTTTCCTCATCCAGAAGCCCGTAAACGTGTGACTCACTAGCAACCATGTTTGGGAAGAAAGGGAAATTGCCGCATGCTCCCTTTGGACGTTGCGTTTCTCTCGGACCCTGGCGCCTCTCATGGACGTTTTGCACACTCTTCCGCAGATCGGATGAGATCAATTGATCAAGTGATTCAAGTCTAAATGATGCTTTTCCTAAAATCCCCTGGGAATTTCATGGGAAGAGAAATATGTCCCAATGACAAGCTTTCAAATTGCTAGGATATTTTAAACGAGCTGGCGAGCACCACCTCGAGTAGCTTGAAACCCGTTCATGATACCTGAGCCCACCTCCCCCCGGGGCCCGGAACATTGATTGCTTCTTTGCGTTTTGTGCGGTGCCCAGAGGTACTGCCAATTTCCCGATGTGCCGTCTTTTCTTGGTTCACACTTGCTCGTCACACGTGCGGTCTATTTTAAGAACTTGGGATTTATTGCAAATAATTGAACTGAACTATTTGAAGGATTCAGCAAAAGCCAGTGATTTAGTTTAGAAATTGGGATGAAATGATCTGCCAGACACATTAGAGAAGAGATTGTCAGCGACACGTTTGGCTCCTAGACCTCCCAGGGGGAGCCAGCTTTGGCCAGTTGCTAGGCTGGGAGGTTCCTCCGACCTGATGGCTTCCTGGAGCATGAGAGAGTGGCCTTGCTCCTTCCGCAACGATGGGCCCCGTGGCTTTGGCATAGATTCCCTGTCCTGTGCGTGACCGAAAGGATCTGGGCTTGGGACATTGTTTATCTCTACATTTGAAGGTTTTGGATTTTGTGGGTTTGGGGGATGCCCAGTTGGTGGCTTTGGATGTAAGTGGTAAAGCTGACCTTTTACTGTAAAATCTTCGTGTCGAGCGGGGTGTTTTGCTGGGGTCAAATGCAGCTTAGGCTGGAGACCTCAGCAGGGATAGAATCCTTAGGAAGAACCCTGTCGTTTTTCTACTTCCCCCAAGGATGTCCTGCATATTCTTCTCTTGACAAACCACAGCGGCCAGGGCATGTCCTGAGCAGGGCATGGACAAGGCCGGGTCACGAGGTTGTGACCTGTCTGCCTGCAGTTCTGCAGCTCACCTGGGGGAACCTAATGCTGAGAAAATCTATCTAGAACAACAGCAGCAGCAGCAGCAACAAATCACTATCTGAAAGACCAAAAATGCCTACTGTTAAATGTGGAAGTTTCACAGACTCTACCCCTGGGACTGTCCCACGTTGAGCCCACATATGGAGAGAGCCAGCCGTGGAAGACGGAGAGAAAGCCTCCTTCTGCGTCTCTGGGCAAAGGCAAGCGATGGGCGTGAGCCTTGGGCCTTCTGGGAAAGGCCGTGGCCCTGGGAAGGCAGACAGAGGAGATGGAGAGACAAGGGGCCACGTGCCCAGATCGTAACCCAGCCCCGCTCTCCCCCGCGGATCGCCTTCTCCTGCGGGCTCGCATTGAGCAAACGTCCACTGCCACCCACTGCGTGGGCCCCAGGGACACATCGCCAGCTGGAGGTCACTTCCTGTACCCGGGAACTCTGGCCCCAGAGAAGGGAGTGTGGACGGCGTGTCACACGATCCCAGCTTCCCAGACACGGTGATGCAGCACCACTGGACGGACCAGAGTTTCCCCTCGGCCGGGAGGGTTGGAGGGCACCCTGGGGCAGGTTGTGGTCGTGGAAGGTCACCATCCTGCTCCACGTCCCTGTGTCACCCCTCTACCCTCTACCCTCTACCCCTGAACTGGCCTATGATGAACCACAACTGAGCTGCAGCCCCTCGCCTTGGCCCCGGGGCCGGGCAGGGTGGCCGGTTCTGGGCCGTTCCTGGGCATCTGGCCTGGCCCGGGGTCCCTGCAGGACAGGAGGGGCTGCTGTTGTTGCTCTGAGCTCCTGCCCTGGAGGGGACGGCCCAGCGTCTGTGTCACCCAGTCCTGTGGGCACCAGACCTGAGGCCCGTCCAAGTCGCGTGCAGCGGGAGAGCCGCCGGCGGATTCCCAGGAGGCCTGTGGACACGGGGCAGTAAGGGCGGCCACGGTCACAGGGGAAGAGGAACCCACGGAGCGGCTGGCGGAGACGTGACCGGTCCCCGCACCGCTGCGAGCCCTGGGGCCTCCCGGGGCCAGGGCAGGCCAGGCCGAGGGGAGGCAGGGGCCTGGCCTTCCCGGGACGCGGGGCGCTGCCCTCCACGCTGAGGGCCGTCCACCACCTGCTCGGCTGCGACCTGGGGACTGTCCCCGGAGATCCTCTCTGATTTGAGAAGACAGTTTCCATGTCTGCCTCTTCTCCAAATGCCGGATGTTAGAAACTCTCCCTTTTAAACGGAGTCCGGGGAGGTTCCTCCGCCAGGTCCGTCTCCGTCCCACCAGCCGCGGCACCCGGGACTCCCAGAGTGGGAAGTGTCGGCGGCTGTTTCCCCCCTGGGAGTGACCCCCCAAATGTCAGAAACCTGCTCGCAGTGGCTCCGTTACAGTCGGGATTTCTGAAATCACCTCAGCTTGTAAAGTGGAAACGCATTTTCCGGGTGGCCGGACACTGGTGCGGGTGTGGGGGGGCGCGGGCGAGGAGCAGCGCGTGGGGTCTGGCTCGTAGTTGACACGTGTGCGCACAGGAAGGCGTGGAGGGATGGATCACACCACCATGGGGAGGTCTGCGGGCCTCGGCGCAGCCGGGGTGATCCCCAGGCCCCTTCTGGGAAGGTGTCATCAGGACCAGAGGGTGGGGTCAGGCCAAAACTGCAGAAGTGAGGAGAGCAGGGCAGGCAGCACAGGTCTGCCAGCTGGTCGGGGGTCAGTGAGACGGCCGGGGAGCACTGAGGTCCTGGGATGGGCACCCAAGAGCCCGGAAGCCCAGGCCGCAGCCTGGAGCCCAAGTCCTACCTCTCCAGGCAGACCCTGTGTCCCTGCCCACCCCTAATCGATGTGCCGGTCTTCCGACAGCGGCCAGAGGCAGCTCCCACACTGCAGTGTCAGGCCTAAAAAACTACCGAATACAGATCTTTCAAAGTTCACCTCATCCAAAAGCCATTTGTTACAAATACGTGATAGAATGTCTGAGGCCCCACAAGGCAGAGATTCACAGAGACTTTGATTCCTGCAGAATTTCATATTGTGTCTAACACTGGAGTTATAGGCTGGCGGTATTTTGATGATAAATTCCCAGCCTTCTCTGCCAGGAGAAAGAACAAGTTCTCCCCATCCATTACATCAAATAAAAGATGAGGCATCACCTCGCCAAGCAGGGAGCTGGATGTCAGTGTTGGGAGGGTTGGATGGTCACAGGCTGCCGGAGACGTGGAAGGTGAAAGATCATCAGCATCATCACCACCATTAGCATGTAACCACCACCACCACCAGCACCAGCACCACCGCCATCATCACTATATTGTCACCATCACCACCACCACCACCATCATCACCCATCACCCCCACCACCATCATCACCACCATCATCACCACCACCACCAGGACCACCACCACCACCATCATCACTATATTGTCACCATCACCACCACCACCACCATCAGCATCACCCATCACCCCCACCACCATCATCACCACCATCATCACCACCACCACCAGGACCACCACCACCACCATCAGCATCACCCCTACCATCACCATCATCACCATCATCACCACCATCATCACCATCATCACCATCACCCCCACCATAATCATCACCACCATCATCATCAGTATATTGTGCTAAGTACTTTATATGCACCATCTGTTTTCCCATCTGTAAGATGGGGATTATAGCTGAGGCTGCCATATAGGGCTATGACAAGGATTGAATGAAGTGACACCAAGTAGGAGGACAGGGTTTTACACACAGAATGTCAGCAAATACCAGGTGTTCATATTACTCCATTTAATTCTTACAAAAAATGGGACGCTTGGGTGGCTCAGTGGTTAAGCGTCTGCCTTCGGCCCAGGGCATGATCCTGGAGTTCAAGGATCGAGTCCCGCATCGGGCTCCCTGCATGGAGCCTGCGTCTCCCTCTGCCTGTGTCTCTGCCTCTCTCTCTGTGCATCTCATGGATAAATAAATAAAATCTTAAAAAAATAATTCTTACAAAAAGTATTAAGTGGGAAGTTTATTGTAATTTGAACTTTATAGAGGAAAAAAATCATGAAATGAGACTTTCTTGAAAATATAGTACATGTGCATGAAAGTGCAAGTTCAAAGAGAAGTCTGTAGAGATCAAACTGTTCATGCCCAACACTCTGCCTCCTGCATCGTCCCTACAATGCAGATCTCCCCTCCTCTTCCCCCTCTACCTCCCCTCCTTCCACCCCTACTTCTCCTCCTCTTCCTCCCCCTCTTTCCTCTTCCCACTTTGAGGATAAGGATTATGGAGCTCGAAGAGGTTAATGAAAATCCAGAAGACAGTTACCCTGAGCCATGACAGGGGTCCAGTTTTCCTTGGGTCCTGGCATGTTGCTCTCAGCGATGTCACATGGTCCAGAGCAGTGGATACCAAACCACAGCACATTTACAGAAACACCTTTTTAAAAAAACATATTTTATTTATTTATTCATGAAAGACACACGAGAGAGAGAGAGAGAGAGACAGAGAGAGAGAGGCAGAGAAATAGGCAGAGGGAGAAGCAGGCTCCATGCAGGGAGCCTGACGTGGGACTCGATCCCAGGTCCCCGGGATCACACCCTGGGCCAAAGGTGATGCTAAACCACTGAGCCACTGGGCCACCCAGAAACAGCTTTTTATAGATTCCTTTGACAACCCTTCAGTGGGAACAGCCATGCATTCGGAAGGCTTGCAAGAACGTGCTAATTATGTCCAGACGAAATCTGGAGGAACAGCCCAGAAAGGCACCATCCGTGGCTGCAGGAAAGACGTCCAAACACCATGACGCCTGTCCTCTTTAGAGAGTGGGACCTGGAGCTGCACTGCATTTAATGTGTCTCCAAGGAAATCACAAGGAACAAACAGCCACAAAATCTAAGCCAACAATTTATCTACGGCCTCCTGAGCCCCAAGCACAGCGCCCGGTGCTGGAGAAGGACCCGTCAACGAGCCCGAGGCAGCCTTCAGGGACTTGCCCGGCAGCCGTAGAGGCAGACCCAGGAGTGGCCCTGATGGAAGCATCGCGTGTCCGGCCCTCCTGGTGCAGGAACCCCACAGTCTGAGTGCAGAGGGTAGGGCATGTCCTGCCGGGGGAACGGCCAGGTGACCCGACGAAGCCAAGCTGAGCCTGTGTGTGGACAGGGCCAGGAGGAGCAGGTGTGAAGAGGAAGCACAGGGGTGAGGGAGCCGTGAGGACGGGGCCGGTGGGCCAGGTTGGTGGAATGAGGACCTGAGGAGACATGTGGCCCTCCTACCAGGACGGAGTGGCAGGGCTGTGGCTGGAAGAGAGTAGGGAAGGTTTGCAGCTTGGGGCCACCAGCACAGGGACATGGCCTGGACTGCGGGGTGCACCGCCGCCCTGTGGGCAACTGGACCCGTGTCCTGGACGAGGTGATACTTCTCTGCACAAACCATTGTGGATGTTCTAGAATGAAAGCCCATGACCCAGGTGGTCGGTCACTCCTGGGAGCATGAGGTTGCTGCAGCGCTCCTGGGTCGGGCTGGACACGTCGGCCCCACTGGTCACACCCGGGGAGACCTCGGGCTCCTGATTTCGAGCCTCTTACTTCTCATGTTGACCAAACCTGGACAACCCTTGAGGATGTGGCACTTGCTCGCCCGGTGAGGAGGGACGTGGTTATGGGTTTAATCGTGTGGCCCGCCCCCACTCTGACGCAGGAGTCCTAGCCCCAGAACCTCAGAACGGGGCCTAATTTGGAGATAGATGGTTGCAGATGCAATTCATTCGGATGAGGTCATTAGGGTGTGCCCTAGTCCAATGAGTGGTGTCCTTCTGGGAGGGGACATTTGGACACAAACGCACATGGGGGGGGGACACCATGAGAAGATGAGGGCTGAGACCTGGATGCTGCCTCCGCAGACCCAGGGACACCGGAGGTTGCTGCTGAGCCGCCGAGCCAGGCAGGCCGGGGACAGATGCGTCCTGTCAGCCTTGGACAGACCCCATTGGCGATCGTGGTGGAGCGCTGCCTGGGAGGGGGCACGGCCACCGGGAAGGACATGGGGGCTCAGGAGCACGGCCTGCCCTGCGCCCGGGCTTGCACAGCAGGCCCCCAGGCACCCCCGCTGCTGGAGGGCACAGGAACCCGATGGTGCCTGCCCTCGGGCAGCGCTCTGACCTGCGTCCTGCGGCTCTCCTCTGAGGGTAACTGCCCCGAGTTGGCGCAGACCCCCGGGTGGGTGGCCCGTCCCAGCAACACTGCCTCCGCTCCAGGCGCCAGCAGAAGGCGGGGTCCCCAGCCATCCCCACTCCTGTCTGACTTGGCCGGAAATCCAGCTTCTCATAACCTCCCTCGAGGTTTGGTGATTTGCGAGAATGACCCCCGCACTCCGGAGAGTGCGAATCCTGAAGACTACGGTTTTATCATAAAGGGCGCGACCCGGGAACAGTCAGATGGAAGAGAGGCCAAGGGTGAGCCCCGGAAGCATCCCAAGCGCCCAGGCCCCTGTCCCCCTGGCCTGGACCCCAGCGGGCCCACCAGCTGGGAAGCGCCCCCAGCCCCGGTGCCCCGCATTTGTGTCAGAGTCAGTGCCCGGGAGGGAGGGACTGAGTCCCCTCTCAGTACTCAGCCCCCGCCTTCCTGAGGGTTCCGACGGCTCCGGCCCTCTGGCCACATGGCCAGGCTCACCCTGTGTCACCTCGTAACATGAGCTCAGGCATGGCCAAAAGAGGATCCTGACCAAGGACAGCCCCGTGGCTCGGGAAGTCCTCCGAGGAAGCAGGGACAGAGGCCCAACAGTCGTGGTCATCCTGTGGGTGGTTGGGGGGCGCCCGGCACACGGTGGCCCCCAGGCCTCTCCGGCTGCAGACAGTGATGCTGAGGCAGCAAAGCCGCCCGGGTTGTCCTCCGCCAGGGACGCGGACCCAAGGGCAGGGCGGGACAGAGGGCGGTCCCTGAGCAGGCCCGACAGGGCCCAGGCGGCCATCGGTGGGGGCCCCGGGTGGTGGCCGAGGCACATGCAGACGCGGGCACCGCCGCCACCGCCAGCCCCGCGACCGCCTGCCTGTCGCCCGCCTGGGAGACCGAGGTGTCTCCTGCGGGCGGGGCTGGGGCGGCCAGACGAGGGTCTTCCCGCTGAAGGACTTAGGAGCAAGCTGGATGAAGAGGCGGGAGGCCTGCTTCTCACACCTCCAGGACCTGCAAGGTCGGGGGCAGAGCTGATGAGCCGATGGTGGAATCGAGACGTTTGTCAACGGGACGGAAGAACAGGAGCACGGCTGCGGCACAGGCGGCAGCGCGGAGGCGTTCCAACATCGGCTCGGCCAAACCGCGTGTTGTGCCGAAACCGGGTCCAGAGGGCTTCCGTCGTTTGCCCAAGATTTGGCAGCAGGCGGTCCCCAAGGAGGCTCGAAGCACTTTGCGCTCCGCCAGGAGAGCCGCGCGTGGTTTCTCCGCGGGCCCAGGCGCTCGCTCGCACCCGGCGTCTTGGCAGCCGATGGTCGCTCGCCTCGGCCTGAGCCGCTCTGACCTCCTCCCCTCTCGCTCCGCGTTGGGGCGGTGCTTACAGACCACCCTTCTGTTTCTGTGCAGCCTCTCGACTGATAGGGTTAGGAGGGGAGGAGGGAGGGCGAGGAGGGAGGAGGGCGCTCGTAGGGATGCACTGAATCCTCACACCTCGGCGAGGGGGGCGTATGGTCGCCCCACCTGGGCACTCTGAGGTGCACGGACCTCCTGCACTGGTGCAAACAGAGGCTTGGGCCTTGCTGCGTCCAGCTCCGTGGTGTGAGCTTGCACACGTAGTGGCACGATGATGACCCACTGCTGCATCGGTACGGGGTCAGCAGGCAGGCGCTGCAGACGGCTGGGACACGTACCCCCTAGCGTGCACCTGCTGTGAAGACAACGTTGCCTCCCGAATCTCTCCAGCTCTCTCCCCTCCTCTCCGTGGAAGGATTCGGGAGGTGGAGAGAGGGGTGTCTGGGCGTCTGAGAGCGGACCTCTGGGCACAGCAGATGTGCCAACCCCGGCAGCCCCCGTTCCCTCAGCCTCAGATAAACGAATTAAATGCTGTCGTCCAAAAAAAAAGGCAACTAGCACCTAGATGTGCTGTGTCCACCACCCAGTTGCCCTGAGTGGGGGTCTAGTGAATTTTACCAAATAATCTGCTGCCCTGTGCACATGGGCAAAGTCAGAAAACCCCGTATGATAGTGAGCAACCGGGACGGACCCACACGTGCACCTGCACACAGGCCATCGGCGGTTCAGCTGTTCAGGCTCAGGAGCGGCCAGAGTGCTGGGGTGAGGGATGGAATGGGGGCAAATAGCCGCTCTGCTCCAGGTACGGGGTGGCCCCCATAATGTCCCCAAAAGGATGGGAGATGGGAGCCGGGGAGCATGCTGTCTCCCGAAGTAAAGGGACCCCAGCGCTGCAGCCCGACCTTGGGGACCCTGCTCTGGGGGAAAGGTTGGGCCAGACGGAGCCTGTTTCAGCTTGTGCGCTTGACCCAAAAAATCTCCCGAAGCCGGGTGTCTACCTGGCGAGGCATGTGCCATGCGGTAAAGCTGTTGCCAGATGAGGGGCCTTTCCCCCCACACAGCTGGCACGACTCGTGGGCACCAATTACTGTGCCCTCGGGGATGCTGCTTGGCATCCTTGGTCGTTGGGGGCCTGAGCTAGCTTTATTGAAGGTACTAGAATTTGCTTTTTTTGTTGAAGGCACCCAACTCACTCAGCCATAAGAATATTAAAAATATATTTAGCAAGTTTGCATTTACTTTTGACCAATTATAATTGAACTGAGGGCTTCACATCCTGGAAGGCATCCAGGAGCTCGGGACGGAACACTGTGTTGAATGAGCTATAATACGTGATCATCGCTGAGCTTGTGCCGTTCCCATTAATCTTATTTCAAGTTACAACAATACAGGTCTTGTTTCCACACTTCTATTTTTAACTAATGAAAATTTATGACAAAGAAATCCTAATTATACCCTCTGGAATGTGATACAATTGCAAATCTACTGGTGATTTTCTTCTGGTGAAATTCCACATAATCACACAAGAAGCAAAGAATGTAAGTCCTCCTCAAATCGCTGGTCTATAAATAAGGGTCCCTAATGGGCTGAGCAAACGTTTTTGTTGGTTTTTCTTTTTTTTTTTCTTTTTTATTCCTTTGTACATTTTGTATCAGGCTGGGCTAATCCATGCTGCACCCCTGGTGGGTGCTGGAGGACGTTGCCTGTTCTCAGCTCATCCTAGAGTTGGTGACTGATGGATTTCCACGGAGCCCTGGATGGACAGTGGGGGGAAAAGCAGGCGTCAGGAGGCAGGACCGGCTTGGTCCTGGCACTGAAGTGAGGGTATGACCTTGGACGGGCCTGCCTCCCCCCCCCCCACATGCAGGGATTGCACACACGTGGCGAATAATCCCCCGTGTGGGGCATTTGCAGCATCTCTGGTCTCTACGTCTCCATGTGCCAGTAGCACCTCCACGGTGGTGACAACCTGTGCACGTGTCTGCAGACACCACGAGACGTCCCTGGGGAGCACCATCCCCTGGGAGCATCATCGCCCTGGGTGGGAGCACTGTGCCGCCCCTGTGTCAGGAAGCCCCGATGCGTGTGGCCTGACTGACGTTCACCCAATTCCCAGGGTGAGGCTGGTTTTGCAAAGAAGCAGGGACGCACCGTGCTCTTTAGGTGCGTGTTCTCTGCTCTTTCTGCGTCTCCAAGACCTCGGGGCGTTGGTGGGCATGCAGGAGGCCGCGTCATGGTGCTTTGCAGGGACTTCCCTTTGCAGTTGCCAGCTGACCTGACCCCAGTGCCATCAGAAAGTGAAGGTTCTCTGAAACTGGGGGTCTGAGGACACAACAGATTTGCCCCTCTCTTTGCTGGTGTCACGGGCCGGGGGACCTGACTATGGGGAGGTGAGGAGCAGGGCTGGGCCAGGCAGAGGCCCAGCAGAGGGGTCCACAGGGCCAGAGTGTGCTGTCCCCAGGCCGGTGCGTGTACGTGGACTCTGTCCTCGGGGCTGAGCATGGACTGTGACAGGGGGACAGGGGTGGCGGCTGGAGGGCCTGCTGCCCCGCGGGCCACGTCAGGGAGGAGGAGTTGTCCCGGGAGCACCTGTGTCTGCAGGTGGCTGAGCATCTTCCAGCAGCAAACACTGAAGTGATTTAGAAGCAGGTGCCCAAGTGCTGCTGGAAGAGGGTGGGCAGGTGAGAGGGAGCGGTCAAGCGGGCGGCCGGTGACAGAAGGCCGGGCGCCGAGCTGAGGCTTGGTCAGAGGGCCGCCAGGCTGGTTAGGGTGGCTTGTGGGGCCCCCGGGTGCCCCCGGGCTCCTGTTCCTGATGCTTCCCCGCTGTGTCTGGGCCTGGGTGCAGCCACCAGCTCTAGGGCTTTCTGGGGGGGGTCCCCACTCTGTACCTTTCCCTGCACCGACGGCCTGGGGCGGGGTCCCTGTCGCCCTGTGGTCACTGACAGCTCCCTGTTGGGTTAGACCCCAGGACAGCATTTCTGTCTCCGGAATGTTGATGGCACAGTCTCGCGTCATCGTCTTCCTGCATTTGTCCAAAACAAAGGCCTCCCTAAAACAAAGCAAAATGCCAGAAGCAGACCCGGAAGTGGGCTCCAGTGATTTGCTCAAATGGAAAAGCTCAGCCCTTTACCTCCTTGGACAGCGGGGTCCAGGCAGTGCGGGGGACTCCGGTGGCCCGTCCGGCCCTGGCGCACCCACCGCTCCCTTCGCTCCCTGGGTCAGGGCCTCGTCTCTGCTCCACCCCAAACCCAACAATCAGTCTGCGTCCAGGAGCAAAACTCACCGCCGTCGTGGGGCTGCGGGCACCTGGCCTTAAGGTTCCCGTTTCGCCTCTAAAAGTGTCACCTGAAGGGTCGTCGGGGGTTGCAGATGGTCTCCGGGGGCACATTTAACTCTCCGTGTCTTGTGCCCCAAAGGACAGAAGGCCACATGAGTCCTGGGCCAGAGGAGATGGAAGGAGAGGCCAAGAGCATCAAGACGCCGCCGCCGCAGATCCTCCTGCCGCTGGAGGAGCGGGTGACCCACTTCCGAGACATGCTGCTGGAGCGAGGGGTAAGGACCCGGCACACGCAGCGGCTCTCCCCCGAGCCGGTCACGGAGGCACGGTCCCCGCGGCCCGGGGACACGCTCCTTCCTGAGCTCCCGGGATGCGGCTGAGTGAAATTCGGGTGCCAGGTGATTTGGGGCCGAGGCAGCATGATGAGAAGGGCCCCCGCTTCCTGTCGCCGGGGGCCTGTCCCCGTCTGGGCCTGCAGGCTCCTGAGACGCAGCAGGATGGGGGAGGGACGGTCCCCAGACTGGACGGCGCACAGGAAGCCTCTGTGGGGATGCGCTTGCTGCCCGTGCCGCGGCTGGGTGTTGGGTCCCCGCCTCCCGGAGGGGCGTCCCCTGTGCTCGGCTGCGTCAAGCCGGGACTCGCGCACCTGCAATCAGTTCAAGTAGTTTAATAAGATTAGGATGAGAGTTGACTTCTGAACCTCCTTTTGAGCTTAGGAGGAAAATATTTTAGAATCTCAAATCCCTTTCCAGTGACTTTTATTTCCAGCTTTGGCCTTTGGGGCATAAGGTGAGGCAGCTGGGAGAGCCCAGTAGGATTTCCTCACAAAATGAGGCTGAACAGAGGCCGTAGCGGGAGCCTCGGTGTGGATCGTACCGAACGCCGCAGCGACCTTGGGAACTCGAGCCAATGCCCTGGGCCGTGAGCTGCCTCCCCTCCCCGGCGCCCTGGGCCGAGCTCTCCCGGAGCAGGTGCAGCGGCCGCTGAGGCCAGGTGTCAGGAGGAGCCCACCCGCCCCAGGGCAGGGGGTCCAGCAGGTGCCCCCGAGGCGGGCTGGCGGGAGCCCTGGGGGCGCAGGGCCACCGAGATGCTCTTGTGGGCGGGACGGAGGTGGTCCCGAGTGGGAGCGCTCTCCTCCTTTGCACCGTGAGCATCACTGTATCTCGTTCTCTGCTTGTAGATGAGATGCAGCCCCCGCCGTGAGGGGCTGGGAGGGAAAGTAGAGGCGTGACCTCGAACGTGCAGAGCAGCGTGCGAGGCCTAGGTTAACAGCGATGCCGGGTAACGCAGAGGTGCCGGAAGGACCCCACGCAGGGCTGTCTGTGCACACGGATGATGTGCTTCACGCCCTGGGCCGTGCCACCGGGGGTGGGGGCAGGGGGTCCCCAGAGCCCGCCACAAGGGGGCTGCTCTGCCAAAGCACCTGCCGGGCCCCCTCCCTTGCTCTGCACTCACGCTGGCACCAGGCCGCGGCAGGACGGGTCCGAGGCAGGATAGAGCATGTTCCTCTCCCCACACAATCGCCGGGACAGGCTGCTTCTGCCCTGGAGAGCCACTGGCGTGGTGGCTTCTGAGGTTTGTGTCGCTCTCGGGAGGCGCTGATGGACACGCAGGGGCTTCTCTGTCCCTGTGCACATCTGAGAGTTTGCATCGACCCGGCCAGTCGGTTCCAGCTGAATCAGGCGGCGGGAGGCAGGATGGCATGAGGGGCCTTTGAGAAGCAGCAGCGAGCATTCGTTTCATCGTCGTGATGCCCGCCTCGCCCAGCTCTTTGTCTTGGAAACCGAGCAGGCCCAGCTCACCAGCCTCAGACTAACCACCCCTGGGAGCCTAGGGCTTCCCGAGACACCCACCTTCCCCTCCCAGGGCGGCCGCCGCGCCGGGTTTGTATGGTTTCTTGAATTTATCCCCGTGGCCCTGGTTGAGCGGTTTCAATAATGAGATTTTCAGCACATTCTTGCCTCATCCAGGTGGGTGACTCTCTTTGATTCTTAGATTCTTCCCTGGGAGAATCGTATGTAGATGAGAATCAGCAAAAGGAGCACAGAAACGTAAAGCGCTAGCCCGGCGTTGTGAGCTTCCCCCGGGAGAAAGAGTCTGGGGTGAAGCCTGAACCCCTACCTTAGGAGGATTAGAAGGAGCCCACACGCGGTGCGTGACTGGGAAAGATCAATCCGAATTTACTTCTGATGTCATAAAGCAATGCCACCATTTATGACTTTTTGACTTTATAAAATATGCCAGCAGATTTTATAAGTTATTCATGCTCAAGAGAATTTGATGGCTAAGCCCATAAGATTTCTAGTCGCTTAAAAACGAGGCACAGAAAGGTCACTTTTTTCACCAACTGAGTGATTAATAAGATTTTTTTTTATTGCATTTGTTCAATACTTCAGTCCAGAAATTCATGTACTTACAGAATGATGGAGCGAAGGTCCTGCGGGCTTCTGGTAGTTTGAGACGGGCACGGTTTGGGGTGTTCCACGGGGATTACGGATCGGGGAAGGAGCCTTGGGTTTTGTGGTTTTGTAGTGTGTATCTGATGGCTCAAGAGAGGTTTTATTTTTATTTTGTTTTACTATACAATCCACAATAGGGCTTTTTGGAAAACAAAACAAAATGAAGCAACCCTCAGCCAGGCAGGGGGCGGTTAATTGAATAGCAGATTATTAATGTGATCCCGCCTATTTGGATAAATGTAGGAGAAACATTTTATTGGCAACTTCTTCCTCCCGCCACGTATCCCTCAGAACCGGGCATGGCTTTCCCAGGGGCCAGGGAAGAAGGAGCTTCGGAGACCCGGGGTCTCGGTCGGGGGACTCCGGGCTCTGCACCTGCTGTGTCTCTGTGGTCCCTCCGTGGGCAGGCGGCCTCGGGGAGACCGGCTGGCACTGTGGCTGCTACACAGGTGAGCCTCACAGAGTCTGGGTCCGAGTCCGTTAGAGGAACTCGTGGGCCGCATGCTCGTGCCCACCGGGCCATCCCAGTCTCTCTCTGCGCTAAGATGGGTGCACCGTGAGGCTGTCGGTGTCCAGGAACGGTGTTAGGGTCTTCCTGCCAACAGGGCAGCGGGGGAGGCCTTCTCCCTGCAGCAGGGGGGCCACCTCGCCCCCCCACTTCTGAGGCCCCCCCTTGCTGGTGAGTCACATCCGGGGCCCCGTCCCCCCTTCCCTCAGCCACGCAGACGGCGCTGCCTCTCTAGAGCTGTAGCGGGCACTGAGGCCAGGACTTGTGCTGGAAAGGCTCGGGCCTCGTCACGTGCCAGCACCCATCACGGCCCTGGAGGGGGGGGCACGAGGCACCTGCAGTCTGCCCCGCGCTCCTTGGGGAGTCGAGCTGCCCCATGTTCCAACGGCAACTCTGCGGAGCTCGCGGGGGGCGCTGAACGCCTCTCCTGACACGCAGCGGTGCTGTGCAGGTGATACGTGCGTTAAAAGAAAATCTGCAAAAAACAAACAAACAAACAAAACAAAACAAAAAAAACCAACTAAGTAAGAAGAAAAGTCACCCCCAATCCTATCCTAGGAGAGCAGTGTTTTCATCAGTGGGTACATTTCTTTCCAGACTTTCTTTCTCAGAACAGATTTTTAAAGATCAATAATAAATATTTTTGTCTTAGACCATACCCAGGATTCAACTGTAATCGAACACGGCTCAGCCAAGTGTTCTGTTCCACATAGTGGATGGCGTGAGGCTCGGCCGGATTTATAAGTCGCTGTACTGTCTCCTCTCATTCAGCGTATTTTTTTTTCTTTTTCTTTCTTTTTTTTTTTTTTTTTTTTTGAGTGTTAGGACAAACCTTTGGCAGACATTTTGGATGAGGTCACGATATCCCATCCGTTGTCAATTCCAAAACCCTGCGTTTTCGTTCGCGTCTCATGTTCTCCAAATTTGCTCTTCTGGGTACAACCCGGTGGCCACGGGGACGGCTGGGCCGCGTGCGTAGCGTTGCTTCCTACGGGCTCTGACCGTTGCTGTCTCACCAAACTACCTTGAGAAGAAAGAAGAAGTCGCTTTCATGCAGCGCACCCTTCCAGGGGCCCCGTTCCGAGCTCCCGAGGGTGTCCCGCCAGCCCTGGAGAGTGGGAAACGTGAACGTTTATTATTCGTTGAGTCGCGTTGTTCTTTCCCTCGGGTTTCTGTCTCGGCTTCCGCGCCGTGGTTCCTCCTTCCTGCCCTGACAGCCGCGGCCTTTGGGTGGTTTCATTAGCGAGGAGGTCGCGTTCGGACGATGAAGACGCCCTTGTGGAGGGCGGTGGGCCCCCCACCCTCAGTGCCGGATGGGAGCGCGTCCATCCCTAACGGGAATAACCCTCAGACACAAAGTAAATCGGTGAAGGGTGTTGCAGGAAGACAGAGTAAGATTATATTTATCAATCAAAATAGAAGAAAGAAGCTGAAGTCAGTAAAACCCCATGCATCCTGGGAGGCAAGGATGGGAGTCAACGTGTCCCTTGCTCACCTGTGGACTCACCTGCGGGTCACCTGGCTCACCTGGGCTCGTGGGGACTGGTGCATGTTGACCGCTCCCACGTCCGAGTGTATTCTTTGTTTATTTTTTATTAATGTATTTATTTTTAAATATTTTATTTATTTATTCATAAGAGACACAGAGAGAGGCAGAGACACAGGCAGAGGGAGAAGCAGGGTCCCTGCAGGGAGCCCGATGTGGGACTCGATCCCGGGATCCCGGGGTCACGCCCTGGGCCGAAGGCGGCACTAAACCTCTGGGACCCCCAGGCTGCCTCCACGTCCGAGTTTGGGATGACGCGTCTCCTTGGGTGATTTCCAGCCGCGGCGGAGAGGGCGGGTGCGCTACCGGGAGGTAACCGTCCTCGGCGGGGAAACCCCGGGCAGCCGTGGGCCTGTTCCACGTGGGTCCTCCAAGGTGCCCTGGTGGGACTGACGCCGAGGCCACAGTGGTCACCGGCCCGTTGGGGCAGCGTCCTCCGCGTTTCTCCTTCCACACGTCGCGTCCCAGAATGCCCGGAACCGCCTGCGGTGCACCGTGGGCACCCCACCCCGACTGGGTGGCTGGCAGGGAGCCTGCAGGATAGGATGCTGGTGCATCACCCCCAGGGCGGGCGGGGGATGAGCCAGGAGCACCCCTCGCCCTTCCAGCCGCCCAGCTGCCTTCACTTGTCAGGACCCCCAGGGGACAGAGCTATGTGATTTGGGAAATGGGGTGATGAGGCGAGTGGTACCTGTCACCAGCAGAGCCCGTGGGAGGCGGCCGGAGGGGAGGGCAGAGCGAGGACGTGTAGCGGGGACGGAGGACGGCTACGCAGACTCCCGGGCCTCGTGCCGGGAGGTTTGTGGGGAGGGCGGTGGGGGCCCGGGCTGCTCCAGAGGAGCGAGGCCTGGGAGGGGAGTCGTGGGTGGAGCGGGGGCACCTGGCTCGGGGGGCGGGGAGGCTGAGCTGGGGATGGAGGCCCCGGGGGGAGGGCAGATGCATGAGCTGGCAGGGAAACAGGGACAAAGCCCTAAAGAAGGGCCCCCATGTCCAGCCCCTGGTCCTGGAGGCAGAGGTGGCTGCTGGGCTTCAGCCAGAAGGAGCTTCCGGAACCTTCTCCAGGGGCCGCGGGGCCTCCAGTGTGGCTGAGCAAGCACCACGTCCACCTCACCCCGTGGTCTGCGTGCCCTCAGCCCCTGCACCTGCTCCCCAGCTCCCCGGTCCCTCCGGGGGGAGAGGCCTCCGCTGCCCCCGCGGGGGCTTTGGCTCAGTTCCCTGAGGCCGGGGCACCCAGGGCGGCTCCCCGAGGCCCGGCCCAGCCCACGCCTCGGGCAGCCGCCCCCGTGGGCCGCCCCTCACACGCCTGCGAGACGTCTCGCTGCCTGGTTTCCTTCTTTTGCCGAGACCCCCGAGCGGCCGCCCATGGCACCTGGGCAGGGTGCAGCCCCAGGACGGGAGCACCGGGGCCCCGGGCGTGGTGCCCGTGTTTCGGAGGCCGGTGCTGTTGTCCCAGAGCTGCGAGCGAGCCTGTGACACATTGCTGCCTCCCGAGGGGCGCGGGGAGCACGGAAACCCCGGGGAGAAGCCGCCCGCCGATGGACAGTCCACTCGCGGGCTTCCACGCCACCGTTTACGAGCCAGAGCAAGGGAACAGTAAATGCAGCGTGTTTCAGAGTCACATTTGGGCAAAAACATTAGCGTCTGACATCAGTGCAGGTGTGTCTGGCTGGAGATCAGCCCCCGAGGCCCTGAGATCACCCAGGGGTGATCCTGAGCTCGGCCCGCAGCTGGAGGGGGGACCCCAGCAGGGCCGGCGGGAGGCCACAAGGATGGGGCCGACGGACAGACACAGGACGACGGACCCAGTCCCCTGTTCACAGGCACGTCCACAACCCTGCCTGGCTCACAGCTGCCCCGGGGCGTCAGACGGGAGCCCGGGACGCACTATCCCGCCGAGTGCCGCTCGGGGCCGCAGGGGCAGCCTCCTCCTCCTCGTCCATCAGGCCCTGGCCTGGCGTGAGACCTGGTGACTGTTGCACACCCCACGGGGCCTCGGCTCTGAGGATGAAGCCGCGTCCGCCTCCTTCCGCCGGGGCGCCCTGCCGTGGGCCTGCTCTGGGGGTGCCGGCTCCCCACGGGCTGCGGCTGGCGGGCCACCTCACACCCCAGCCGGCACCCCGCACAGGGCCCTCTCCTCAGTGTTCACAGAGGCTTTGGTGAAGCGGGGCTGAGGCCGGTGCCCAAGACCGCGGTCACCCTCAGCGGCAACTGACGCAGCTGCGGCCTCGCCTGTGCCCGGCACACCCCGGGGGACGCTGGTGGCTGGGCGGGTGCTCGGGGGAGGGAGGGCCCTGCACGGGGCGGGAGGGGGAAGCCGGGAGGGTGGCTGGGAGGCCCCGGGGCCCTGGTGGGCGGCTGGCCAGCCTGAGGGCTCGGGAATGGGGGGCTTGGGAAGGTGGGCACGGGGGGCCCGGGAGGCGGCCCTGGAGGACGGGGACCATCGTGATGCTCAGGGCACCAGGCGACCGTCTCCACCTGCTGCGGTGACCAGGTGCCGTCGCCGGCAGAGCACGTCGGGGGTGCCACACACAGTTGTTTTCAAAGAGAGCACGTTGACGACAGCGAGGAGGGGAGGGCCTGGCTCACGCGGCCTGTCCTCCAGGACTGACGCGATCCACGCTGGGAAGGGCCCCGCGCCGGCCAGCCACGTGGCGCCTCCGTCCCCTCCCCGCAGGTTGACGCCAGCCCACAGCTCCAGGCTATGGGGCATCCGCTGGGGTTTGGGGCTGCGCCCTGGCTGCAGCCACACTGCCGCTCCCTCTCCGTGCCTGTGTCGAAACCACCATCTCCGTGTCCTCAACACCTCTCACGTGCTGTGTAGACGGCAGGAAACTCAGGCCGTACAGACGACGAGGGGAGAGCGTGTGCCCGAGGAGCGCGGGGTGCAGGAGGCAGCGCGGGGCAGGAAGGCAGGGCCCTGTGCAGCGCACGCGGACCCCCCCCCCCCCCATCGAGTGTGCATGGCCACGACGCTGCTGCCGGGCGGGCAGGGACACAGGGTGCAGGAAATAAAGAATGTGCCCGAGGGCCGAGGAGGGCGTCCTAGCGAGGGCCGGACGGCGCGCAGTCTCCCGGAGGCCGGCTCCCACGACGTGGCCGGGGTGACGGCAGGAGCTGACACGGGGAAGGCAGGGAGTCAGAACGGGCTCAGGGCACGGCCAGGCCGCACACAGGGCTGCAGGGTGGCTACGGCTTCCTGCTCAAGCGCCCAGTCGTGTGCAAGTGCCAGAGCCAAGGAAGCCTGGGCTTAGATGTAAGTGAGGGGTAGCAGCACACGCTCGTGCCGGGAGGGGGCGGGATCCTCGGGTCCCCCCAGGGTGCACCCCCTGCATAATCCCCTCCCTGGAGAATGGAGGCCCGTGAATAGGCCGGGGTCGCTCCATGAGGATGTTACAGGACGTGACACAGACCCGGCCTCACCTGCAGACTCTGGAGAAGGAGCCACGGTGGCCTGGTGGCCCTGGGGCTCAGGATGGCCCCTGCCCGCACCCAGCACGAGGGGGCAGGCCTCATCCCCGCCCCGTGGGATGAACTCACCCAGACACCACCTTGGGGACGTGGGAGGCCCAGGCCCAGCGACGTCAGGCTTTTATCCCAAGCGATCCTCATGCTCCATCTAACTGTGGTTACCGGGAGTCCTCCAGGAACGGGCGCGTCTCAGGGACAAGGCCGTGCCCCCCGCAGGCAGGGAAGAGGCCTGTTCCCTCCTTCCCTCCGCTCTGACCCCCGGCCCCAGATCCCACGCCTGCCTGTCCCTCTCTCAACCACGGCACCCGTTAGCGTGGCTCTCCGGGAATGTGCCAATACCTGTTCTGTCTCCGTAGATTGCAGTCCTTGTAGAGGCGGCTTGTCTCGCCTTACAGATTGAAAATTCCTTCAGAGGCAACCATATGTTATTAATTTTTAAAAAATGATTTTATTGCACGTCTAGAACTACAGAAAGCCTCAAAACACTGCAGTTAGTTAGGTGACACCAGCGATTCTAAGCCAGGCTCAGCCTTCCCTAGTGGGCGGAGACTGGGATGCCCACCGGTCCCCACCCGGGGGACAGGAGCCCCTTTGTTTGGGCTGAGTTGAGGCTGCCCACAGTTTCCCTCCGTAACTGCCTTAAAGTAGCTGCGGGCAGGAGCCAGAGGACGATGGGATCGGTCGGACTGCCTGGCCGCGGCCCCGGGCACCCTGCCCCCGGTCCCTGGGGCCTGTCCGCATCTTACCGCGTCCTCAGCACTCGGAGGAACGTCTCTGGGTGGAGCCCGGGTCATCCTGCCCAGGAATAGAGCTCGTGAATATTTTTTTTAAAAAGGCGCACTTTCTGTTATTTATTTATTTATCTATTTATTTTTAAAGATTTTATTTATTCATCTATGAGAGACACAGAGACAGAGGCAGAGACACAGGCAGGGGGAGAAGCAGGCTCCCTGCAGGGATCCCGATGTGGGACTTGATCCTGGGACCCCGGGGTCACGCCCTGGGCCTAAGGCAGGGGCTCCACCGTTGAGCCCCCTAGGCGTCCCTATTTTTATTAGTAAAGGGAGAAAGTGTCAATTTTAAAGAATGGGCAGGTTGTGCTGTGCTAAGTAACGCAGATGTTTATTAAAATAGAATCTACCGGGAATCCTTGCACGTGTCCAAAAGCAAGAGATGAGGGGCTATAAGCTGTGGGTTGGCGTCCGCTCTCCTCCGGGCCCAGGGGCTTGTTCCCACCCAGACCCCCTAGGAGCCCTCCTGAAGTGCACGTCACACAGGACCGTGGCTCCCGAGATAAGGAACAGCTTCCTCTGTGTGCCCAGGACGCTCCTCCAGCCCCGGCCGCGCTCACCCCCTGGCAGCTCCCTCACGCCCCAGATCACGAACCTGACCTCTGCACCCCAGACAGCCCGTCCTGGACGTGCCCCCAGCCCTTCAGAGGCCTGATGAGTGTGCACGCTCCAGGAGGAGGCTGCCCCGGAAACGCATCCCTGGGCTGGTGGAGGGGCCCCTTCCCCGTGGCCCCCGGTGCCCTGGCACATCTCCACTCGGGCACAAAGGCCTCCCGGCCGACCACGGGCTTCCTTCTCTGCCTCAGCCCAGATCCTGGGCTCTGGTGTCGGGGGCCTTGACTCCCCCACGAGTCCTCTCACGCAGCCTGGAGCCTACGGCAGAGTCAATACTTGGTCAATGTTTTTAAGTGAATAAATTATTCTGTAAATGACTTAAACATTTCCTTGCTCTGTCAGCAGGGGCGGGGGCGGGCGGCTAGAAGCTGCGCGTCCCGCACTCAGCACCAGATCCCGATTTCTGATTCGTTGTCAACAACAACAAAAACCCCGGGGGTTCTTGGAGAATCGTCTGGTTCTAGGGCTGAGGCAGGAGATACACACGTGAGGCCGGAGCACTTGGGGTTCCAGGAAATCAAGGAGCCCCCTGGCCCCGACCCTCCCAGAGACGACGGGGTTGCCCAAGGCACACAGGTGCCAGGCAGAAGAGCTCAGTGACCGACGCTGGAAGTATTGGAGCAAAAATATCCATGAGTCTGTAGTGATACGAGTACCTGATGGAATAAATAAGTAACCGTGGGGAAACGGGTGGCCATGCGGCTCAGAATCCCAGATAACCTGATTTGGGTACGTCCCCCTCGGGAGGTGGAGCACAGCCCCGAGAGTGGGCTGCACAAAGCGATGTCCCCCCAGGAGCACGGCCGGCAGTGGGGACAGAGGGTGAATTTGAGGAGGACAGAGCTGGTCAGTGCGTCCTCAGCCAGGTTGCTGGACCCGCACCGACAGCCGTAGTCATGGCGACAGGAAGTACCTGGAGGCGACGTGATGACGGTGGTACCTGGCTCTGGGTTCTTCCCCCAGAACCCGAACCCCAGTAATCATGAGCCAAGCTAAGCTGAGTCCGGCACAAGGGGCATCTTATGAACCTGACCAGCACCGTACGGTCAACACGACAGGGAAAGTCTGAGAAACTGCCCCAGCCCAGAGGGACCTGCGGACACGGGACCCTAGCTGTCATGCGGTGGCCCGGGTGGGACCCCGGGGGGAGGAAACACTGAAGGAAGTCTTAAGTGTGGACTTTGGTTAACAGTAGCGTAGACGAATCTAGTGTCCATTCCAAGGTAAGGTGTTCACGGTGCAGGAAACTGGGCAGGACACGTGGTCAGCTCGTAATAGTCTCGTGGTGACTTGTCCGTGGATCTAAAACTCCTGTAAAGTAAAAATAGTTGGTCTAAAAAAAAAAAAAAAAAAAAAAAAAAAAAAAAAAGACCCACCTAAGAAGGTTTAAATATTGATTAAAAATCACCTACAAATAAAAAAAAAATCACCTACAATTATGCTGAACTCAGACTGTGTGCAAGAAGCTGCCCCCGGTCACGGGCCGCGGCGTTGTGAAAATTCTTGCAAACGTCCCTGCTTCCGAGACGTGGCATTCCGGAATGCCCCGGCTCCGCAGGTGTGACGGGGGCTTCAGATCAGGGCCGCGTGGCCCTGGAAGAAATCCAGAAGAAGTAGTGTCGTGAGTGCAGAAATTAAATTTTCCAATGCTCTAAGTATTGATTTCCCAGAGAGTTTGCGGCGTGTAAGGCTTTCACACAAGCCGGGTCGCCGAGCCCATGGCCCCTTGATGCTGTTTTCCGCGGTTGATCATTTGAGCACGATGTCAGGCTCAGCGGTAGATGCTAAAAGCAACTCTGTTGAATATCTTCCTTCAGGTGTCCGCGTTTTCTACCTGGGAGAAAGAATTACATAAAATCGTGTTTGATCCACGCTACCTCCTGCTGAACTCTGAGGAGCGGAAACAGGTAACGCGGTGGCGGGGCGTGGTGGTGTGATGCCAGGGCACAGCTGCCTGTCGTGTCCGTCTTGTCGGACGGGCGGGTTTGCAGCCGGTGCGCTCCCTCGCTTGTGAGCTTGCGTGCGGCAGCGGTGACGGGTGTGGAGGAAGGTTACCCCCTACCTGTTCTTAGCAACCCAGCGGCTGGTGACCCCACAGGACAGATAGCCCCATTCAGAGATGGACATGCACACGCCGGGAACACTGAGCACGCCGCAGGGGGGTGGGTGTGAGGAAGACGAAAGGTCTTACCTAATAGCAATGAATGTGAACAGGGTCCAGGGAATGTCAGGGAGGGAGGTTCTAGAAACAGGTCCCCAGAAAGGGCAGGAATGGGGGGGGGGAGGCAGCTGGCCTGGAGGACCGGTTAACCTGACGGGTCCACCCTGGCTTGTTGACAAAGTAGGTCGTGAAGCCCATACTCTTCCCAGATTCTGCAGACAGACAGACGGCCAGGCCGTGCCGACTGCCAAGGGAGGAGCTGAAGCCGTGATGTACAAGCTTGTGCAGCCCAGCAGGGACCCGGGTGGTCCCTGGGGCATAGCCCGAAGGGCCCGACGTCCACATCTCTGGGTCCCGTTCCATTCCTGTCTCTGCCTCCCGCTGCCCTTTGAGGGTGACACGATGCACGTGGCCATCGAGAGCAACCATGGAGATCACAAGGCCCCAGAGCCACTTCAGCGATGGGCTCGGTCACCACGGCCTGCGAGGTGTCGCACAGCAGAGACTGGGAAAGCCTGGAGCCAGGAGGACGGAGGGGCTAGTTACTTCCCATTCCGTCCTGGCATGAAATTCCTTCCAGAGCACACCGGGACGGTCAGCGAAGTGCGAACTAGTCAGGGCCTCAGGCCTGCGGACCCCCGACGGCCCCGCCGATGCAGAGCGCCCGCCCCGGCCGGCGCAGGCTGGCAGTTGGGATGGTCCTGGATTGGCCACCTTAGGATGCAGACCTTGCATCTGTCAGAAAGAAACATTGGAAAATGTGTGAAATGGCTCCAAAGGGGGGAAAAATATTACAACAGAGTCAGGTGAGGTTAGACTAGGACATAGAATCTGAAGGAAACTGCAGACGTTCATCACGGGTCTCCTGTCACCATGGTGCTGCGATGTGGGAGACCGACCGGTCCGGTCCGACGACTCAGCTCTGAAAACACGTAAGGAGCTTGCTCGTTTTTCTGCCGCGGTAAAGGTGGCGTGCGGCTCACGTCTGCTGACCGTCGCGTGTCTGTGGACCGTGCTTTCGCCGACTCAGGTGGTCAGCGCCGTCCCCTCCGGTTCATGGGTGCTGTTAGAGGCCATTGGCCCCTTTGAAGGAAGCAGAGGAGGCAAGGCCCCCCACACCCTTAAAGAAAAGGCCCATCTCTGAGCAAGTGGAATGCACGGGCCCAGGTTGCTGTTGAGTCGAACTGGTTTCTCCCGATCCGGGGGCGTCCTCCTGCCCAGGATTCAGGCTCGGGAGCTCTGAGGGGCTGTAGGTCCAGCCGTGGCCAGAGCAGCAGGTGCCGGCCGGAAGGGGCTGGGCCTCCAGCCCACACCTGGACCTGGCCCTGCACACAGACCACACTGGAAGGTCAGCTCACCCCCGAGTGCACTATTTGGGGGAACTCCTTCAAACACCCCTGGGGAGCCACCCCTCGGACACCTCGGGCCGGTGTCCGAGGCCAGACTGCAGCCTGCTGCCCCAGAGGCCCGATGGGGGAGAGTGGGACGCCGGCCTCCCCGGCAGCCACGCACGCCGCGTCAGGGTGCCCTCTGATCAAGTGCCCGTGTTTGCAAGAGGAACCGCCTGCGACCCTGGGGAAGGTTGCAGCTCCTCTGGGCACCGGGGCTGGGGCTGTGCATGCAGGTGAAGGGAACAGTATTCGGACCATCCGGAGCCCCAGCCCTGCTTACAGGTGCATTGATGGCAAGCGTCAGGCTGGGAAGCTGCACCGGACCTGCCATCACGTAGCGTTTCCAGGAGGAGGCTAAAGCTCCTGCTGGGCAAACCGCCCCCACGCCTCCCCCCAGGGGCTGCATGGAGAAGTGAGGAGCCCAAAAAGAGAGAAGGGGTCGGGCAACGCTCATCAGACCCATTTCCACAGCAACAGAGTTTTCTCTTTATTAGGGCAGATCACGCCACGAGGCGGTAACGGCCAACGGTACCTCTTTTAAAACGTCATGTCCCGCGTTGGACGGAACCAGGGTGATTTGTCAAAGAGGGAAGGAAAACCCTGCTACATGGAAGTTCAGCAGCCTAACCGGGCGCGAGAGCCAAGGCGAGAGGACTGGGGTCGGATGGGCGAGCGGTGCAGGCATCAGAGGAGCGGGGCTCCCCGCAGCCTCCAGCCCCTCCGCCGGGCAGGGTTTCTTCCGTCCAGATTTAAAATTAATAGAGCAAAGCTCTGACTAATGATGGAAGCACATGCTCTTATTTGGATAATAACCCTTCATGCACTTTTTTTTTTTTTTTACGAGTTTAAATCATAAGACAACTGGAGAGCTTGCACACCACGTGCCTCGGAGGTGAAATGAGCCGAGCCCGTCCTCGCTTCACTATACACGCACGCTCCCTCAGCTTAGGTCCTGCTCCTGGATGCTTCGGAATCTGCAGCCCTGTGAGGCTCCTGGAGCCGAGAGCGTCCTCCTGCAGTGGCTCCGGGCCGGGCCGCGGGGGACGCCCAGAGCCCTGGGGTCAGACTCTCGTGCCTGCCGCGGCCGCCGATCCGGCTGGTACAGAAGCGCTGTTTCTTGGCCTTCCAGGGTCACGTGTGCGGTGTTTATTGATCTTTTTATTTATGCTTGTTCACACATTCAAATCATCGCTGATGTTTTCCTTCTTAACGCTCTTGAGGCTCCGATGACATTAGGAATGAAACAGCTGTCTCCACCCCCTTTAGGCTCTGGTGTATAAATGACAACTTTCTTTTTTTTTTTAATTTTTATTTATTTATGATAGTCACAGAGAGAGAAAGAGAGAGAGGCAGAGACATAGGCAGAGGGAGAAGCAGGAAATGACAACTTTCTGATACTGGAACAATGAGCCGCCTCCATGCGGTCGAGGGAGGATCACTTCGTGGAGCTCCGGAGTCTCCGTGGCGTCGTGTGACTGTGTTGGCTGCCAGTGTGCAAGAGATGCAGCCCTGGGGGCGTGACGCACCTGCCTGCTGAACCCTTTAGGCCAGGGAACGGGGTTTTCCTGTTGGGTTAGCTTTCTAGACCCACATCCTGTCAGACTGGGGTTAGTGCAGTGTCTGAGGGTCACGTCTCCCTGTGGGTGTGCTCACCTGGAGGCTCTGTGATGTCCCCAGGGGATGCTCGCCGTGTCCACACGAGCCTCCTGGTGACCAGACCCCCATCCTCACAAGTGGGGACTAGAGGGTGGGGAAACAGAGATGCCGGGTCGACCTTCTTTTCACGGAGGTAAAATCACGTTTGGAGACTCCGATGCCAATTGTGTCACTATAGGAATAGACTAGAACAGATTAGGCGATCTCACGTGTCGCTGGGACTACCGGCAGCGATGTGGTCGTCGGCCAGACAGTGCGTGATGGTAGGAGGTGCTCACGGTGCCCCAAAACCAGAACCACGGGCTCCCACAGGCCTTGGGGGGGACCGTGAGGACCCGGACTTCGTTATGCAGGCGCCTGGCTCGGGACGGTGAGTGTGCCTCCGCGAGAGGGCTGCGGCTGCAAGCCCGCCGTGGGGAGGAGAGAGGCTTGACCACGACTCTCTCGCCGTTCTTTTGTGTTGTGTTTGAAACCCAAGATTTCATTTCTGATGCGCAACCTTGTAATACTTGTGTGCGTGTGTGTGTTTTAAGATATTTGAACAGTTTGTCAAGACAAGGATAAAAGAGGAATACAAGGAAAAGAAAAGCAAACTGCTGCTAGCCAAAGAAGAATTCAAAAAACTTCTGGAGGAATCTAAAGTGTCACCCAGGTACGGAGACAGAAAAGCCAGGCTCTCTCCAGGCTGGAAACAGGCCCGTGACTGTGAGAGGGCTTTTTACAGGTTGTCTCGGGTCAACCTCGTCACCTGACGTCCCCTAGATGCCCCACGCAGGAGCATGAGGACTGTTGGAGGGGGAAGCTGCCTCCTCTGTGCTGGGGGCCGGGGGCTGGGGGCTGGGAGTGAGGGAGCCACTGGCTCCACCCTGGGCTCTTAGCTTCCCCCATGGGTCACAGTCCCTCCTTCCGCCGCCTGGTTTTCCAGCGAGGCAGCCCTGAGTCCACGATCCAAATACCTAAGCAGTAGGTCAGCGCGCAGAGAGGAGGTCTAACTTCTGAACTAGGGATCGGAGACTAAACATACAGAACACAAACAGCAGCAGTAAAATACGCCCCCGCC